>NC_091951.1:67901392-68201392 GCF_031021105.1 Erythrolamprus reginae | reverse complement strand
AGGCCCTCGGTCAGGGATAGCCAGGAAGGCCCCCCCCCCCGGTGGGTCCTGCCGTGGGGGGGAATGCGGTTGGTGCCACCCGGTCCCAGTTTTCTTGGGGGTTTTGTGCGGGGGGGGCCTGTAACTAGGTTTGCCCCCCCCCCGCCGGCTCGCACTGCGGGGGCACAGGCCCCTGGGGCAGCCTTTTGCTAGGGCCTGGTGTGTCAGGGGCGGGGGGGTTGGACCCCGCCAACGCAGGCAGTAGTGCCTCCGCCCCTGTTTTTGACGGCTTTCCTGTCGGGGTCAGGGGTATTAGGTATGGGGGCCACCACGGTGTGGGACCCGTTCGTTGCATGTCATGGTTTTGCTGCAAAGGGGCTTGTTTTCGCCCCTTGGTGTAGGTACAGCCATGCGTGCGGGAAGGCAGGTTTCCCATGCCGCTTCGGTGTGCCCATGCCCCTAAAAGGGGACGGTTAAGAGGGGGAGGGTCCAGGGAACAAACCCCACCTACTGGGGGAAAATGGGCCCAGCCCACTTGATCTACAAACCCTCGAGGGTTGGTTGAGGGACTACCACCCTCGCTCGGGAGCGGCTGCTCTCTTGCTAGGTTTCTCAAGGGATTCACGATCCCTTACATGGGGGTTTGGGCAAGCCTTCAGGTCCAACAACCTCAGGTCGGTTGTGGGACATGAAGGCATTGTTCGGTCCAGAATAGCGAAGGAGGTGGCCGAGGGGAGAGTCCTTGGGCCCTTCCGGAGCCGCCCTTCCCGAATTTGGGGTGTCCCCATTATGGGGGGTCCCCTGGAAGGCGAGTGGTGAATATAGGTTGATTCCCCACTTGTCTTTCCCTAAAAGGGAGTCTTGAATGGTTTCGTTCCTGACAAACTTTGTTCAGTCCGGCACGCATCCTTGATGCGGCCGTGGCCGTGGTAAGGAAGTGTGGGGTTGGAGCCCTTATGGATAAATGCGACATTGAGTCTGCATCCCGGCTCATCCCCATTCACCCAGACGGCTGCGGGCTCTTGGGCTTCCACTTCGAGGGGGGCTTTTATGTGGACAGGGCTTTCCCCATGGGTTGCGCTGTCTCATGCTCTCTTGCGGAGAGCTTTAGCGTCGTCTTGGTGTGGGCGCTCAGGAGGCGCAGTGGTCTGGGCTTGGTCGTTATTATACTACGATGTAGGGGCTCTGTTTGCCCCAGCATCGTACCCGCTTATGTGCAGGGGTCAGGGCTGACCTCTACGTGTGGCGGGAGTTCTTAGAAAGTTTTAATGGGTTGTCCTTTTGGAGGCAAGAGCTTCCTTTGGAAGCTGGGTTGCAGTTGTGTTCTGAGGCTGCAGAGACCAGTGGTTTTGGGGGTTATGTTAGGTGACCAGTGGTGCTGGTCTGCTTGGCCTCCAGAATGGAGGGCCTCTTCATTGGTTAAGGTTTTGACCTTTTTGGGAGCTCTTCCCCTTGATAGTGGCCCTAGAGCTTTGGGGTGAGCTGTTCAGGGGCAAGCAGGGGCAATTTGGTATGACAGCCTAGTGGTTGTCCATGTTGTGAATGCCCTGTCCTCTACGAGTGGCAGGGTCATGCGGCTTGCTCGCTATTTTTGTGCACAGGTCCTTGTCCCTGGACACATTGTTTTGGCTAAGCATGTCCCCAGGTTAGATAACGGGGTTGCTGACGCCTTGTCCCGTGGTCAGTTGGCCCGGTTCGGACCCTGGCCCCGTGGGCACGGGTGTCGCCAGAGGCTTTTCCTGTCCACTTTTGGAGCCTGGGTGGGCTCCGGGCAGTGGAGAGTAGAGGCTTGTTGGGCTACGGCACTCGCGGGAGTGTCTGGCACTCTGGGGGGCTTAGCAGCAGGCAGGTGAAGAGTTTGGGGATTGCAGGCAGCATACGGGTTACCCCTATAGCTGGCCCGCCCCAGTTGTGTACATGGTCATATTTGTGTCCAGCTTAGGCAGCGTGGCCTTTAGTTTGGACTATTTGGTCCAGGTTGGCCGGCCTCGCCTTTTGGTCTACGGCGGGGGCGGGGTTATTGATTTATGGTGACTTCCGCATTGTGACGGTGCGGGAAGTTAGGGCCAGGGCCTTATTGCAGGCCGCTAGGTCTTTTTGTGCCTTCCATCTCATTACCTCAGTTAGGTGGGTGATAGGGTGTAGGGTTTGGCCAGGCCAGGTATGGATCCCGCCATTAGGGAACAATCGTTCTCGAGAGGCGCTGCCACTAGTGCGGTAACGGCGTTCTCGATAAGGAGGATTCGGGGAAGTCGCCCGCTGGCGGTCAACGGCCTGTTTTAGGGTACGAACGGCCTGTTGAGGGTCCGGGATAAGATCTTAGGCCAGGTTCCCTTTTGGTCCCCTTCTATTCAACCCCGCCAGGACGCGACCGACGGTATTGCTTTGGGTCATGAGCGCTCCGAGACCACTCAGCAACAAGGTACCGTCGGGGGTGGGGACCCTGCCGTCGTGGCGGCTGGGTCCTTGTTGTCTGGCGGCTGGGTGACGGGGTGTGCGGTGGGACGGGCGTTTCTACCGCTATTGCTGGGAGGGCGGCATCTCATTGCTGCGCCCAGTTGGTGCCGGGGGGCGGCATCCCATTGCTGCGCCTGGATGTGCGCTGGGAGGGCGGCATCCAATTGCTGCGCCCAGTTGGTGCTGGGAGGGCGGCATCCCATTGCTGCGCCCAGTTGGTGTGGGAGGGCGGCATCCTATTGCTGCGCCCAGTTGGTGCCAGTGGCGGCATTTCATTGCTGCGCTCAGAGGTGTGCTGGGAGGGCGGCATCCCATTGCTGCGCCCAGTTGGTGCTGGGAGGGCGGCATCCCATTGCTGCGCCCAGTTGGTCCTGGGAGGGCGGCATCCCATTGCTGCGCCCAGTTGGTCCTGGGAGGGCGGCATCCCATTGCTGCGCCCAGGTGATGTTGGGAGGGCGGCACCCTATTGCTGTGCCCAATTGGTGCTGGGGGGGGCGGCATCCCATTGCTGCACCCAGTCGGTGCCAGGGGCGGTATTTCATTGCTGCGCTCAGAGTTGTGCTGGGAGGGCGGCATCCCATTGCTGCGCCCAGTTGGTGCTGGGAGGGCGGCATCCCATTGCTGCGCCCAGTTGGTGCCGGGGGCGGCATCCCATTGCTGCGCCTGGATGTGTGCTGGGAGGGTGGCATCCCATTGCTGCGCCCAGTTGGTGCTGGGAGGGCGGCATCCCATTGCTGCGCCCAGTTGGTGCCGCGGGCGGCATCCCATTGCTGCGCCTGGATGTGTGCTGGGAGGGTGGCATCCCATTGCTGCGCCCAGTTGGTACTGGGAGGGCTGCATCCCATTGCGGCACCCAGGTGGTGGGTCTTGCACCTCGGTGGCAAGGACCTGTGTGGGCCTGGGGGTCTACTTTAGATCTGCCAGGCTCGTGAAGCCTGCGGTGGCTTCACACGGTGCGGCCCTCCACGCAAGTGGTGTGGTCGAGATCCTCCCGGGGATCGCTTGGTGGGACGCCATTTCTCTTAGGGCCCTTCACCGGACTAGGCGGGGAGTTATTAAGGCCCTGGGTACGGTAGTCGGAGAATTAGGCGGGGTGGTAGTGGTCCATTCCCGCATCACCATAGTTCAGCGGTGGCCTTACCTCGCTGCTGGTCTTCCTCCGTCAGAACAGAGGAACACCATTTTTCTTACAGGACCTGCAGTGGTCTCTGCGTGAGCTGGCGCAGTTAGAGGGGGGAGTCGGGGGGCCAAGATAGAGATCTGACCCCCGCTCCGTGGCAGGTTAGGGGCGGAAATCTGGGTTCTGGTTCAGCAACTGCGCGTTCTCCCTTGGGCATCTTTGGGGATGATTGACAGGTTCTCTCCAAGCCCATGGTGGGTGCTACCTGCGCACTTGGGGGGAACCTGTCTTTGGGTCCCGCTATTGAAGTCCCAGGGTAGGGGTGAGCCGGCGGGACCCCCCTCATGCGAGTGCATGGCAGGGTCTCAGGTGAGGGAGAGGTCCCTCACCTGGACCAGCATCGACTACGCCCTTAGTTGCCCAGGAATGTTGACCTTTTACGTCATTTCCGCCCCGGAAGTGTTTGTTTGACCCTGCAGGTCCACTGTTTCCAGGTCATAGTTGAGTATGTTGATTTATGCAAATTTATGCTAATTTATGCTAATTTAATTAATAAATTATGCAAATTTATTTTAATAAAATGACCCAAGTTTAAATCCAGCTCTGGTGTCCGTGTCGTTACTCCGTCTCTTCTGCAAAATGATTTTTTTCTTTTTTTCCTTTCTGGGCTTTGGGTATGTTTTTCCTATTGCAGTAAATGAGGTTGAATGTGTATAGTTTTAGAAGAAGTGTGTGTGTGTGTGTGTGTGTGTGTATGTGTACATACACATAGAGTTTATATAGTAGATAACACATATTTTTGTGTGACTGTGGGTAATATGTATGTACACATATGGCATATATACATAGAATATACATAGAATTAAATAGTATATTTAATAGTAAATAGATAGGGAAATTGTATCTCTTTGAGGCAAAGAGAGGCCAGGCACCCTAACCCTAACCTTTGACGTGAGTGATGTCAAGTTGGCCACCTTTAAGCCAGTCACATGACCATTAAGCCACTCCCAATCACATGATCGTCAAGCCACTATCACCTGGTCACATGGACAGCAGGCCACACCCCCAAAACAAACTATTCCCACTGTGTGGTAGTAAAAATTTTTGTAGCCCTTCACTGAGCAAAATGTTAGAAATAATTGCTGTATTTAACAGGAGGGACCAAATCTTGAGTGTTGGATGAAGCACTAATGATGATCTGGTGATGGAGAAGTGAAGGAAGGCCAATATTTTTTTAGCCTCAAGAATTATCATGGCAGATACAAATGGTTGAGCTGCCTGCCTTTTATGAGAATCTGCAGCAAATGGCATTATTAACTCTTCAAAAAGAAATCAATGTATGATTTACCACCCAAGGTTTTCCTTCACATTTCCATTATTACACAAACAACGCTGTTAAATGGATAAGGAACAGAACGTTTGGGCTACTTGTCCTGCTGACAAATTATATTCTGATAAGTAATTACTGGGAAGAGTCACCTTGAAGTGATTCAGCAAGGGTAAGTGGGGGAAGGAATCTGCTAAACTGTTCAGTAAGGTGTCTCTTGAAACAGAAGAAAGAAAGAATTTAGTTCGTTGCAGAGAAACGAAAGTTGTCTTCTGCACACAGCTCCAGAATTATCCCTTCAACAAAATCCAATTCTAAAACGCAGCAGAATCCCAATGAATTCTGTTCTACATTGAGCTTGGTTTGCTCAAAATTGACTCAAAATCTATTATGGGGTTAAGTCTGTCTCAGTCAGGGCTTCTTAGAATGAGCTAATTCCCCTGTTTAAAAAAGAAATGCATTAATTCTCCATAAAAACAAACATCTATTTTCTGTTGAAATGTCAATAAAATGCAGCAAATACTTGAAGCATACATTTTTCAAAGTATTGTAGTGTCTTTATCCTTTATGTCTCCCTTTTAGACAGGTGACTCTACCTGTCTGGGATGGGGAAACACAACTCTGGATAGAGGAGCAGTGAAAGTCAGATTCTTAGAACAATAGCATGAATGCAAATGAGAAGCACGAACCAGTGAATTTTATGCTGCAAAATTTTATAGTGGGAGCCCCTCACACTGGAGGAAAAGCCCAAAGATTATATTGATTGATGGGTTAATAAAGAATTTTGAGCATCTGAAAAATACAATTTACGGACAGATGGTCTTGAAGAAAATCTGTGTACTGGTCAACATGATTATTATTTGAGAGGAATAGCCTCAACGTGGCCTATTAACCCAACTTCCTGCAATTTCTGTCTCTATTATTTCAGAATTACTGGAAAAATCATGTGATGTTTGAGTGAGTTTATTGATTAATGCAGATAGTGCACTTATGGTGGATCTGACTAGTTTTTCAACAATTATACAACTAGGTTGACATAGAAAGACTGTTTGGTTTTGGAAGCTACTTTGCAACATCAATAGAACTGTCATCCAATACCTCATCTCCATTCTCCCTAAACAATACCATGCAATGCTGAAAGATTGTAGCTGGCAAGGGAATCGCTACCTGAGCTCACCATTAAAAGATGGAGTGGAGGGGTGGGTTTTTTCCCCTTATTTTTTTCTAGGTTTACCAGTTGGCAACCTCATTTGTCTTAATGTCTTCCTTCTGTTTCATAGAGGATATTTTAGCAGAACACAAAAGGAAGCAGCAGTCACAACATTTTTGCGATGTGCTAATGATTCAGCCCTAGGATGCTTTGTAACTAAGCTTCAGAAGAAATGGAATACAGGGGATTGCTTTTGGTTTTGTGTTATTAGATAATTTGTCAATCCTGACATTGAAAGAGCACCTACTAGAAATAAGAGCGAAAGACATAAGGAAGAGTCTGAAATATTGCTCTTTTTAAAAATCTTCATTGCCCTTTATGCAGAAGCTATGTATAAATGAAATTTGTGTACTGCATGCAAGCACACACACATACACACACACACAGAGAGAGAGAGAGAGAGAGAGAGAGAGAGAGAGAGAGAGAGAGAGAGAGAGAGAGCAGAAGATAATTTAGGTATATAAAGATTTTGCATATCTGCAAAGGATACTTGACTTCTTATTACAATCTCCATTACTAAGCATGACAGTTGTTTAATGAGATTTGCCCCATTTTACAATCCATTTTGCCATAATTGCTAAGCGAATCACTGCAGTTGTTAAGAGAATCATGTGATTGTTAAATGAATTTGGCTTCCCCTATTGACTTTGCTTGTTGGAAGCTGGCTGAGAAGCATACAAATGGTGATCAAATGGCCCTTGTACAATGAAACTATCATTAATACAAGCCAGTTGCCAAGCACCCAAATTTTACCTCATGGGGATTCTTCTTTTTCTTCTTCTTTATTAGACTTGTATGCCACCCTGAGTACTCGGAGAAGGGCGGCATACAAGTCTAATAAATAACAACAACAACAACAATAATAATAATAATAACAACAACAAAACAATAATAATAATAATAATAATAATAATAATAATAATAATAATAATAATAATAATAATAATAATAATAATAATAATTCTGCAATGGTTGTAAACAGGGAAGGGCTACCAAACGTTTTACTACCACATTGTAAGTGTGGCTTATACAAGATGCCCTTTCGGGGCAAATTGGATGCTCTGGGGTGGAGCTCCATTTTCACCACCATACTGGCTCCCCTCTCTCCTCCTGGTCCAGGCAGCAGCCCACCCCTGGTTATAAGTATGAAACCCAGTCATGTCACTTTTTTCAGTGCTGTTTTAACTTTGAATGGTCGGTTGAGCAAGGGTTGTAAGTTAAGGACTATCTGTATTAGGCACAGGGTGGGTTTTCCCTGGTTCAGACCAGATCTCCCAAACTGTTAGTGACCCACTGGTGATGTGAAGATGGCATCACAGATCCTGTTCTCTCCGTGCCGGTCTATGTGTGCTGCCATCTTTTTGTTGTAATTTTTGGTGATTTGTTTTGGTGTTTGGACGGCTTCTTCTCATCCTCTGCTGTGAAAAAAGCCCTCCCTCCCATCCACCCGCTAATAGTGACCTTTATTTCTTCACCCAAAGCACAGCTAAGCAACTACTCAGATGTGTTTCAGGCTGAAACTGCTTTCTGAGCATGCACGGAATTGAATTTGCATAAAGGGACATGAGCGCGAGAGCAGAACAAGAACTCGCATGCGAAATGTCACAACGTGAATTGGTAGCACATAATTGAATGTTTATGGCATCTGGGTATGAGACTATCTCCCTTGGATAGAGATGTTCGGGGAGTTAATGGTCACTAAGGTATGTGGAACCCACCCATGATTAGCAGTGAAGGGCTCCACTTACTTTTCCCTACTGGTATGAGAACCTCAGGCTAGCGTGCACACACGCACATGACATATGCGTGCACACCCCATGTGAAATTTTGCTTCTGTGCATGCGTCCAAAGTGATATCTCATACGAGGACACTCATGCAGGCGATATTCCAGCAATTTTTTCACCTTTTTTGCTTGTGCACATGGGCAGAAACAAAGAGGGCAAAATTGTTGAAATCTCGCCCGTGCAAGTGTCCTCAAGTGAGATTTCACTTTGGGTGCATGCGCAGAAGCAAGATCTTATGCAGAGGTGCACCCACATATGTCAGGCATGTGCTCAGCTGGACCAGCCTCCGGAACCCATCAAAAACTGCTAATGGATCACTGACCCCATCCGTACCATATTTCCTATATACTTTCCATTCTTCCCTTACTGCAACTGTATTACTGGGAGGTTTACCTTTAGATGCATTTTGTACAAAATCAAATATTCATTTTAAATATTACATATTAGTAAGACACACCGTATTAAATATATTATATTAGTAAGATACACCATATTAAACATGGTGTCATGAAAATTTCAAAATTGGCATCTTCAGTTATTTTTGAAAAAGTGAATTGAATATGGAAGGAAGAGAATGGTGTGTGATCACTTGATCTTTACAAGAGGGATCAGACCAATCAATTCAATATAAATATTGGATTAAAACCTTTTCAAGAGAAAAAGGCACTCATAAAATAGCAAATATAATTCTAAGGAAAAAGTTATTTTAGTGAGTAAGTTAAAACATCTAGGTTTTGTTGAAGCAATACATGCACTCCTTCTTCCTACCTCAGCCTGGCAAGCATGAATTCTACATTTATTTATGGAAGTAGCCCAAATAAATCAGACGTGCAATGCAAAACATGAGGATGTGGGCATCTTTAAAAAAAAATAAAAAATCATTGATACCTGTTTTCCATGGATCAGCCTGATTATTTCTATGCTGCATTAGAAGTGGAAGCTTTCAAAAAAAGAGCACAAAAATAATGAAAGAAACCAATAAAACAACAACAGAAACCAATCAAAAGAAGTGGTACCTTTGAAAGTGAAATATAGTGTAAAAATTCTATTGACAGTAAAAAGGATCTCCAGACTGACCATCAAGTGATAAGAATTACCTCCGGAACCACCTGCTACCGCACGAATCCCAGCGACCAATAAGGTCCCACAGAGTTGGCCTTCTCCGGGTCCCATCGACCAAACAATGTCATTTGGCGGGTCCCAGGGGAAGAGCCTTCTCTGTGGCGGCCCCGGCCTTCTGGAACCAACTCCCCCCAGACATAAGAACTGCCACCACCCTCCCTCTCTTTCGTAAACTACTCAAGACTCATTTATACCACCAGGCATGGGAGAGTTGAGATAGCTCTTCCCCCTAGGCCATTACAAGTTATGCATGGTATGTTTGTGTGTATGTTTGGTTTTATAATAGGGTTTTTTAGTTGTTTTTTATTATTGGATTGTACATGTTGTGTTTATTATTGTTGTTAGCCGCCCCGAGTCTGCGGAGAGGGGCGGCATACAAATCCAATAAATTATTATTATTATTATTATTATTATTATTATTATTATTATTATTATTATTATTATTATTATTTCCAAAACTACTAGTCCTGTGCTGAACAATTCCCCTCTTTCTATTTTCCAGTCTAAGGACTGATCTGCCCCAAATACATCACTTTAAAGCCTCATTGATCTCCATTAAATTAAGCATTCGCTCACTTAAAAATACCTTCCACTGTCATCAACAGAATTTCCATGTTCTGGGTCAGATCATAGCCCTTTTTACATTGATAGCATAAAGTTAGATTTTCCAAAACATCAAAAGATTCTGCATGTTAAGCTGGCCCTGTGTCAGTAGATAGTGAGAGAAAGAAAAATTGGTAAGACCAAATCAGGGCAGTGTGTGTGTGTGTGTGTGTGTGTGTGTGTGTGTGTGTGTGTGTCAGAGAGAATCTTTTTTTACAAGCACCCTTTTCATTGATAAAATTCTAAAAAGAAAATCAAATCAAATCAAATGGAGAGCAATGTTTGAGAAATAGGGGAAATACATAATGATAATAATAAAGCAAAACAGGTGGTAGGTTGTTTCTCAATAAATAGAGAATAAGCCTAAAAATGGAGCAGCACTGGAGGTTGGAAGCCAATCACACACATACTGTACATTGTTAGAAAATGTCATTCCACAGTTTGGCATCCATATCTGCTGAGCCATCTCTTCAACTACAATGACCAAAGCTGTCAGGAACTTCACTGATCCATGTGGAGGTGGAAACAGAATTGAATCAAAGCTGACAGAAAATATGATGATGTCCTGACAATGCATTAATAGCATTATGTGAGAGCGACGAGCCAATCTTTCATTTTTGGTCCAATTACTTTGTTAAAAAAAGAGAAAGTGGCAAAAAAAAAAAGTTTTGTGAAGCTGAGACTTTATTCTTTGAGACCACATACCATATAATGTGGTAATAAAGATACCCCATTTGAGGTTTTAAATGATATTTTAAAAGCAGCTTTGTTGATATGAAGCGATCTAGTTTCTTGTTATTTTGTGAACTAGTTCTATTTCAGGTGGCTGCTTTCTAGGTCACTTGAAGTCCCTGAGGAAATCTCAGAACTTCTTTACCATATATGATGTTACATGATTTCCTAAGAGAAGTGGGCTGGGGACAGAATTGGCCTCATTTATACCTCTGACCTGATACATAGATTAGACAAAGAAGCCTCCTATGATAGCAGCTTTGCGAAGAGTAGATGCTTTGGAATACAGAGATTGCCGCTGGCGACTCACCGCTGGCGAGGGTTGCGGCGTGGGCCGGGGAAGGAGGCCGCCATGTTGGGGCGGAGCCTGCGGACCCCACGTCATCCCCGGGGGCCGCAGCGCAGCGCCTGGGTGCTCGGTCACCCAGTGAACCGGGCAGGAGGGAGGCAGCCCTACAAAGGGGCTGCCTCGTGGCGCAGTGCCTCCTGCCCGCTGGCGCGGGACATCTCTTGCTCCTGAGCTCGCCGCAGGCCGGATCAGCGAGGGACGAGCAGCGCGCTTTTCTCCCCGTCGGGAGGATTGAGAAGCACGGTTTCGGGAGCCCCTGGGATCGAGGGCGATCGCCGGGGGCAGCTCGGGCTGCGGGGGGCCGGGGGCGGCGGCATCCAGCGCCCGTGCACAGGCTTTTCGCCGGGTGCCTGTCTGGCTGGCGAGGTCGCTTCTCCTGCTGCGTTGCCGGCAGCGCGCAGGATGGCGCCAGCGGGAACAAATTGTGGGATTCGCCCATTTGCTTGCTGGGGAACGGGAGGAGGGGGTCAGATGGCTGCCGTGCCGGCACCCCTCCCCACCCCCCAGCCTTAGCCTCGGGCATATGGCGGCAGGGCGCGCGGGGCTTCAGCGGCTTGCCGGCACGGTTGAGGTTTCCGGGCCAAGGTTACGCCGGGCGTTTGAGCAAGGGCTCTTACGGCCCTGCTGGTTACGCGCCTGGAGCGCTTCGGTTCGGGGAGGCCCGGGCGAGCGCGAGGGAGTGGGGCGACGGCAGCGGGGAGGCCGTTCGCCCTTCCTCCACGTGGTTTTGGTTTCCTTTTTGCCGCTGATTTTTGGGGTCAGGACTTTGCGCGGAGGGGGGGGGGGTTCTTGCCTCCCGGCATCCCCTCCCCCATTAGCACTACCCAGCCGTTTCCCCTGGTAGAGGAGAGATTTGCATAATTTTGCCCCTTGCTAGTGTACATTAGTACACAGCGTTTGCTGTGAGCCGCCCCGAGTCTTGGAGAGGGGTGGCATACAAATTTAATAAATTATTATTGTTGTGGTTATTATTATCATTCTTATTATTGTTTTATTATCATTATTATTGCATATGAATCAGTTCATAATGATAGTGATGGGTTAGAATAGTTCCAGCTGTGGGCAGGAGTTGTTTGGTTCACTGAAACCCACAGGATTAATTTTGAAGAGTCACGGTAGCCTGGATTGAGGGAGGGGGATTTATTAATTGGTCATAGAATTACAGTTGGTTTGTCCCCCCCCCTCCCATTTCCTGACAAAGGGGTGATTTATTGATTACAATGCCAATATTGACCTATTTATTCACCGAGCTAATTGTGCATATAGACAATTGGGCAATCCAGTTATTAGATAAGATGCATTTTATTCTTGACTGATTTATTGCACAATGAATTGTAAACACAAGCAATTAGGGTAACGGTTATTATTGATCCACTAGAATCAGGGGGAACTTACACGGGAGATAGGGATGAATGCAGTGGTTGAGGGATCTAATTCCTCCCCTTTTAGGGAGCTTTAGCTGATTAAGTAGTTGGATTAATTGAACCCCCGGGTTCAGTTTTATTTAATATACTGTTAATTTATTCTATTAGTTTAATACTAATGGCGGGTTTAGGGTATACAAACTGAGAGGAACAGGGCTCGTGTATGCAAGCTAACATGCAAAATTAATGAATTGTTATTATGGTATTATTACTGTTATTATAAAGGATATATTTTACTTTTATTTTATGGTTTATGAGCTAGCCACCAGTACTTTAGCTGGACAGCAGCATTACTATGCCCTCATTGCGAGGAGGGGGATTGCCCACATGGCGGTTCCTACCTTTCCCCAGTTAGGGCAAAGCCTGGGACACACACATACACGCCCTGGCAGTAAACAGGCCTGGCGCTGTCACTCACTGTAAAGGAGTTCGTCTCTGGCAGATTGGAGGGCATCGGTGCGCACTGTCCGCTTGGGTGCCTCGTGTGTTGTCATTGTAGTTGTCATTGTTATTTATTATTTTATGGTTTTATTTAAGGAGGGTTGATCCTCGGGACAAACGTACAGCGGACACGGGCAGTGGATCTGCAGTAGCTGAGTTTAACCATGCCTGGGATAAACATATCCATTGTACGATAACGTACGGGAAAGAGTGTGGGAGCAGACTGGAGGGACCAGGGGGTCTTTTTTCCTGCCATCGATCTTCTATGTTTCTCTCATTGGCCACTTCGGCCAGGGCACATGGTCCATACGAGGTTCCTGTTGACCTTATGTCATGTGGGAGGTACTAAAATTGGCAATGGCCGTTTAGGCGATGGGGGGCAAATAATTCAGGATACTCTGCACCTGTTGTATGCTATGGCAGTTCCATTCGGGACAAGAACCATGAGGAGAACCAGACATTGGTAAGAGGGACATTACACCAGGGTAGCATTTCTGCCTTTATAGGACGTTTTAGGGGTTAAGGCACTAATACTGCCCCCGACACTGGGGGGTAAGGCTCTATCACTATGGGCATGACTGTTGGTTGCTCCTCACTACTAATGTTCTGAGTTTTGTCACATTTCGCAATGTCGTTTTGTACTGGGGGGCTATAACAGTACGGGTGCAGTTGGTAGCAGGCCTTTTTTCTGTACCAACAAAACTGAGAGATATTTAATATCATAACTACAGCTTGCAGATTCCCAGGTCATTACCATAATGAGGTTTGGAAAGCTCCTAACCTCTGGTTAACCCACTTGGGAGTAAGCAAGGAGGAACCAAATTGTGGGGGCAATAGTTTGGCTCTGTGTGAAGAGTGCTGCGGCTGACATGTTGCGAGCCGCCATGGGTCTAGGGAAAAGGGCGGCACGATAATTGCATAAATGAATAGATATATGAATTGGTCAGTTTATCGCAGCCCCCTTTAGTGGTTCAGTGAAGTGGTGTAGTCATTTCCTGGCATGGGGGAGGCTTGCACGAACGCTAAGTTTTCCGGTCATCTGAATCGAATTCACGATTAAGTTGATTTTCCCTTAAGATGAGTTATTAAGCATTATATCTATTGTTTCGGGGAAGAATAATTTATAAAATGTTATTATCGTCAGCTATATCAAAGTGGGGGTGTCAGGAGGTTAACATTAATATTATGGTTATATTGATTAAGTCATGTTGGTCAAACTAATTCATGCACTAGCGGTACAGAAGGCATTTGCAGGGGCCTTTGCTTATCTACGTAAATTTCTCGCAACTATTTTACTCCCTGGGGGAGCGAGCAGGGCCATGGAGTAGAGTGACTCGTCTCCCAGGCATTTCGAGGCGGTAAGTAGAGTATTGTGACTGCCCGAGAGGCATATAGGAACATGGGGCTGCGACTGTGGCACGGCTGGTTCAGCGGCGGGGAAGCGAGACAGCGACAGAAGGCCCGGTCTGTTAACAGGGAGTATGTGCGCAGGTGCAGGTGGTTGGCAGCCACATGGCATAGGCGGGGGGCACAGGGTACCCAGAATGGTGGGCGGCGCCATCGCTCAGGCAAAGGAGTGCAGGTGGGACCACACGGTTACATGCCCTCGTATAGGGGCAACAGGGGGGGGCTTAGCTCTATTAGCAAAGACCCCGGGGGCTAACTATTTGAGGACAGGGGGAATGATCAAGGGATGGTCCAAGGAGGGGACGCAGATGGGGGAGAAAGTAGTAAGCCGCTATACATTACCCAGTTTCAGGGGCAGCGGGCATTGGATGGGACCCAGTTTCTCACCCAACGAGGCAAGGCCGTTTCACTTGACAGCCAAAAATATGGCCTTGGGACATGGTAGGTATGCAAGGTGCTGTCATGGTCGCATAGTAGTGGATCAGGTATGGTTCCCTGGGCCAGGAAACCGATGTTAAATTGGGGGGCTGCGGCAGCCGCGTTGGTTGTGCTGGGAGTCTCCGGTAACACAGATGGTGGATTGGTCACCGGCCAGGCGTATTTAACAGGACAGAGGCCTGGGTGTGAGGGACCCAGCCCAGGTACGGCGAGGAAGCCAGGGAATGGTTCCCTTTGTACCATAAGACTGGCCTCCACTGAGCAAATAACAGTGGGGGCCGTTTTTAGGAGGATTGGGGGTATCGGGTGGTATTCCCTCAGCAATACTGATTGCGGTTTTCAGCGAGTTCTCCGCAAAGTAGCGAATACGGTGGCGTATTGAAGTCAGTGGGTTTTCATGGCATAGATCCGAGCGCCTGAGTACAAGGTTTTTGGGAGCGGGTGGCTAACACTGTCTTGTTATTCTTATCGTTTTTCTAGGTCCTGGCCCTGCTCCACTTTATTACGCGCAAAGTGCGATGGAGTTGCCCTTCCTTGCCCACAGTAGCGAACTGCGGCCACTACGTGGCAGGTCGGCTGGATGTACAGCTGCAACATTGTCTTCAGGAATGTGGAAGTTGCTGAGTCACTGGGGCTTCAGTGGAAGGGGCTTGAGCTCGGAGGTCTCCGTATGATGGGCCTCTCCCGTTGTGGATGTTGGGAGCAGTGAGGGGCCGGACCCAGATTGTTTGTGTGGCCCACTGGTGGCAACCACCTGTTGCTGGTGAATGTGGAAAGGTGGACTGACACACGCATGATATACCATGTATTATCGGAGGTGCGGTGGTATGCCAAGAGCACAAGGTGGTGGAGGATGCCAGGTAGAGAGGCAACAGGGCAGCGAAGGAATGGGTACTCCAGATGGGGGGTGGAGTGATAGATCTCCCCAACATTCAGAGTATCACAGTTAGCTTTATTCAGAAGGGTCGGGGTACATTTGACAGACGAGGGGAATGACAAATTCATAGCGGACCTGCAGAGGTGCCTGCACATTCATGTGCAGGGGGGGGGAGCAGGGGGAATAAATTTATAATTTCACCCCCTGCTGTGGCCGAAAGGGGGCGGAAATGGGCGTAAGCAGCAACTGTGTGATCTCCTTTAGGGGCACCTCTACTGAGGTGAGGGGCGATCTCCTTCTCGGATTACAGGGCTCGACCGGCTTGGGTTCGGGGAGGGGGTCGCTCCTGTGGCTCGCTGCCTGTGGCGTATCAGAGACCAGTGGCGAGCCATCCCACACGCCGTGGGGGCGTAGCATTGGGCAGGGGGCAGGTGTAATTTTACCTGACCCTGCACCCGGGCAAGGAGCTTTCGCCCTAGAGTTGCTCAAGTGAGTTTGTTGCAAAGTTAACTCCGCCCCCATTTGATTTATGCACCTTTGCAGGTCACGTGGTTTAATTGGCTAAATAGTTAATTTGAATTTTGTTTAATAAAAGTGACCCTATTTATACCCACACCTTTGTGTCCGACTGTTACTCCGCCTGCGCCGCAATGCCGCTGGCGACTCACCGCTGGCGAGGGTTGCGGCGTGGGCCGGGGAAGGAGGCCGCCATGTTGGGGCGGAGCCTGCGGACCCCACGTCATCCCCGGGGGCTGCAGCGCAGCGCCTGGGTGCTCGGTCACCCAGTGAACCGGGCAGGAGGGAGGCAGCCCTACAAAGGGGCTGCCTCGTGGCGCAGTGCCTCCTGCCCGCTGGCGCGGGACACCCGCCCACCCTCCCTCTGTTACAGGGTGCATATGATGGGTCGCCCTCGGTGGGGCCGAGTAGGAATTTTTTGCAGTCACAAGGAATTGGCCGAATTGTGGCTGTTGTTTCGCCTACTCCACTCTGTGCGTGGGAGGGGGTGGTTAGGGGGTGGTCTCACCAACTAGTGCCCCCCCCCTCAAGGTCACTGGGGGGGGGGACGGCCGAAAGGGGGCGGAAATGGGCGTAAGCAGCAACTGTGTGATCTCCTTTAGGGGCACCTCTACTGAGGTGAGGGGCGATCTCCTTCTCGGATTACAGGGCTCGACCGGCTTGGGTTCGGGGAGGGGGTCGCTCCTGTGGCTCGCTGCCTGTGGCGTATCAGAGACCAGTGGCGAGCCATCCCACACGCCGTGGGGGCGTAGCATTGGGCAGGGGGCAGGTGTAATTTTACCTGACCCTGCACCCGGGCAAGGAGCTTTCGCCCTAGAGTTGCTCAAGTGAGTTTGTTGCAAAGTTAACTCCGCCCCCATTTGATTTATGCACCTTTGCAGGTCACGTGGTTTAATTGGCTAAATAGTTAATTTGAATTTTGTTTAATAAAAGTGACCCTATTTATACCCACACCTTTGTGTCCGACTGTTACTCCGCCTGCGCCGCAAACAGTTATTCATTTTCACACGAGAAAAAAAAAATTAGGAGGGAGTGAAACAATGGATATTTCAAAAACAGTTTTTACTCTGTTGAAGGTTTGGAGACAATGCTTATTTTTTTAAAAAAAGCTTGAACCAAGCATTTGACAGGGAGAGTTGTCATCTTGTATTTCATGTATCTGTTTATAAGAGGTTAGTAGGTTTTCTGGATATGGTGGCCTTGTAGCTCAGAGACTTCTGAAAGATATTGATTTTCCAGACTCATTGTTTTGGCTGCTTTGGCGCATGAAACACACCAGATATTGAATAGTTTGGTTGATAACTGCACAATTCACTTGGATAGTGAGATGGACAGCATCTAAAGTTTATAAATAAATAAAATTAGTAGGATGAGTGCAGCCCTGCTAATTCTCCTGCATCTCACTTTTGATTTCATTGTCTGTAGTATTCTTCTGGACACATTTTGGGATTTAGGGGATTTATTTATACTGGTTTTAATGCTGAGGGAATATTTCTCTGTCAAAACTGGCAAAATTTATGGAATGAAATTCCCCCCTCATTGGTATTATTTGAGTAAGAAAGTTGGAGCTTTCAAATTCTCATATCTCCATTCCCATTAAGGTTGTTTAGAAACTTTGCTCCAATGGGTGGGTGGGTGGGAGTACGTCATCATTTCCACTTTCAACCATTGTGCTCAGATTCTGTATATTTCAATAAATAAGGAGTTATTTGTGAACACAGATGTAGTAAAACTGAAGTATATGCAGCTTTAGCAAGCGAAGGTCAAATATGAGTGTTTATGTTCTTTGTGAACTATTGAAGTCTGTATTGTAATCATATGCTAAATTTGATATAGGGTGGAGATTAATGTTTCAGGCACATTCAATTCCACAATGAAAGGCTTGTTTATTCCATCATTCTGAAGAATCTATTTATTTATTTATTTTTATTTGTTTATATTTGTTTTCCCACTTCAGAGAGCGGATCTTGGAGTAAACAATTTACACTTATTCAAACCTTAATACATAACAACATATTAACCCCCCCATTCTCTGTACAGTTAATTCCAGATCACAATTCCAGACATAAACAGTTTCAGCTCCTACCCTCAAAATGTTGCTACAGAGCACTGCACACCAAGGCAACTAGCTGCAAGAACATTTTTTCTCCGAACGCCATCACTCTGCTAAACAAATAATTCCCTCAACACTATCAAACTATTTACTAAATCTGCACTTCTATTTCTACTAGTTTTTCTCATCATTCCTATCATCCTTTTCCTCCCACTTACGACCATATGACTGTAACTTGTTGCCTGTATCCTTAAGATTTTTATTAATATTGATTGTTTCCTCATTGCTTACTTGACCCCTATGACAATCGTTGTGTTGTACCTCATGATTCATGATTCTTAACAAATGTATATTTTCTTTTATGCACACTGAGAGCATATGCACCAAAGACAAATTCCTTGTATGTCCAATCACACTTGGCCAATAAAGAATTCTATTCTAATTCTACTTTATATATGTATCCTGATGAGGTTCTCTGGTAGAGAGCACAACTTCTATTTGTTGCTTTTTTTTCTCTGATGGATCCAAATATATTCTCCCAGTTTCTCCATTTTTCTCCTTAAAAGGAACCATACAATTGGGCTTCTGATTGAAAAATTGGGGTGTTTTTTCCCCTCTAATTCCTAATTTTATCTTGTTATACTTAGATATATGTATATTTATATTTTATCTATGTTTGATTTCTGGCCTCATGGTTATTAATAAACTGTTTTGATGAGGGGGTCTTGATGATTGAAGAAGCCATCTGTTTATTTAATCTTGTTGATAACTATCACTATATCGCTAATTTCTACTTTTTAAAGTAATTTCAGTATACAGGATGCTAGAAGACATAAATTATCTGAATCTTTTTTTTCCCATTCAGAATTCAGCTAGGGATGTCGTTTGGAAACAACTCAAGCCAAGACAGAAGGGTAGTACTTTCATGACCCTATTTAAACATCATAGTGGATTTTGATGGCATTCTTCAGATATGCTTGTATGAGATGTAATAAATAAAAAAAGAAATTGAGAATTTGCATTATCTTTGATGAGAAATGGAGAAAGATGAAGATGGGATAGAATCCCGGCTAAGGTTAAATTGGGATGCGTTAGATTTTTTTACATTTGAAAAAAAACCCCTCTAATTATTGAAGTAATTTAAGAGTACGGTTAAAATAAGAGAGCATATATGCAAATATTTTTGTCATGCTGTAGTCTAACTTTGAGATGTTGATAAAGATGGGGAAGAATTCTAAACATAATTAATCTACACGCAAGTGAAGATAATTAAAATCCTCACAGCGAATGTAAAGGCTTCGTGTTCGGGAGTCACTTCCAATATCTGATGCCTGATATGGACATAAATTGTAATCAGAATCAATCAGGAGTTGGTTGAATAGAAAACTGAATGAAGAGAGTTGCCTTTCAATGATAGCTTTTGAGCTTATGGTGGCAATGAGGATAGGGAGGGATTAGACTTTCTCAGAATATAGGCCTGAAATAATTCAGTGGGGCAAATCTTCCCCTTCCTTTCTATAAAGAGAATTGTATTGTTCCTAGAGCAAATCTTTTCCTTGAAGTCAATCTGTATAACTTGGTCTGAGCTGGGAATCATAGAAAATGCTTCTTTTGGAGCAGTAGTTTCAAAACTGATACAATGTCCATCATGAGCTTTCATAAGTGCAGAGATAACTATGTCTCATAGATGATTTTAAATTATATTTAAGTGCTGAAGTTGCTTGAGTCAAGCAGGGAAATCAAGGGTTTAGCCTCTGTCCTGGTGCTTCTTGATCTCTCAGCGGCTTTCGATACCATCGACCATGATATCCTTCTGCGCCGGCTGGAGGGATTGAGAGTGGGAGGCACTGTCCTTCAGTGGTTCTCCTCCTACCTTTCCAGTCAGTCACAGTTGGTGTTAGTGGGGGGTCAGAGGTTGACCTCTAGTTCTCTCCCTTGTGGGGTGCCTCAGGAGTCGGTCCTCTCCCCCCTGCTATTTAATATCATCCAAGGGCATGGGGTGATCATCCAAGGGCATGGGGTGAAGTATCATCAGTATGCCAATGATACCCAGCTGTACATCTCCACCCCATGTCCAGTCAAGAAGCAGTGGAGGTGATGTTCCTGTGCCTGGAGGCTGTTGGGGTCTGGATGGGTGTCAACAGACTCAAACTCAACCCTGATAAGATGGAGTGGCTGTGGGTTTTGCCTCCCACGGACAATTCCATCTGTCCATCGATCACCCTGAGGGAGGAATTACTGACCCCCTCAGAGAGGGTCTACAACTTGGGTGTCCTCCTCCATCCACAGCTGACATTAGAGAACCATCTTTCGGCTGTGGCGAGGGGGGCGTTTGCCCAGGTTCGCCTGGTGCACCATTTGTGGCCCTATTTGGACCGGGAGTCACTGCTCACAGTCACTCATGCCCTCATCACCTTGAGGTTCGACTACTGTAACGCTGTCTACATGGGGCTACCTTTGAAGAGTGTTTGGAAACTCCAGATCGTGCAGAATGCAGCTGTGAGAGCAATCATGGGCTTCGCTAGGTATGCCCATGTTACATCAACACTCCGCAGTCTGCATTAATTGCTGATCAGTTTCCGGTCACAATTCAAAGTATTGGTTATGACCTATAAAGCCCTTCATGGCACTGGAGCAGAATAACTGCCAGACCGCCTTCTGCCGCACGAATCCCAGCACAGAGTTGGCCTTCTCTGGGTGCCATTGACTAAACAATGTCAGCTGGCGGGATCCAGGGGAAGAGCTTTCTCTGTGGCGGCCCCAACCCTCTGGAACCAGCTCCCCCCAGAGATTAGGATTGCCCCCACCCTCCTTGCCTTTCGTAAACTCCTTAAAACCCATCTCTGTCATCAGGCTTGGGGGAACTGAGATATCTCCCCTTGCCTATGTTGTTTTATGTATGGTATGTTTGTGTGTATGATTTTTAAATAATGGGGTTTTTAGACTTTTAATGTTAGATTTGTTATTTTAGACTTTTAATATTAGATTTGTCATTGTATATTGTTTTATCACTGTTGTGAGCCGCCCCGGGTCAGCATACAAATCTAATAATAATAATAATAATAATAATAATAATAATAATAATAATAATAATAATAATAATAATAATAATATAAAATATAAAGATTTACTGAATGAAAAATAAAAATTGATATCCAAAAAAGAATTAGTTACAAGATATGTCCAGATACAAGATAAATTTCAAAAGGACAATAAAGGTCAAGATTTTGAAATGGGAAGGGGTGATCTTGACAGGATATTCAGGGGTATAGAGGAAAAATTAATCTGTAAAATTTATAAATTTCTAATCAGATATAAAACAGAAGAGGAAATGGTGAAGGAACCTATGTTTAGTTGGGCAATAAACTTTGGACACCCAATCAATCTGGATAAATGGGAAAAACTATGGACATTTAATTTGCAAATTACAAGATCCACTGCAATCAAGAAAAACTAGTGCGAAATGTTTTACCATTGGCATATGTCTCCATTAAGAATATCAAAGATGTTTCCAAATACATCACCCATATGTTGGAAATGTAAAAAAGAAATTGGAACATTTTATCATTTGTAGTGGACTTGCTCAGTGGCAAGGATGTAAGTACATAGGGTAGTTATTTGGTTAAAGGAAATTATAAAAGAAGAAATTGAGAAAAAACCCAAGTTATTCCTCTTAAGTATTTTCAATAAGGTTTATAAAAAAAGAAACTCAGTACCTCATCATTTATATTTTGACAGCAGGATTGTTTATGTGCAACAATGGAAAAATAAAGAGATATTGAATGAAGGAATGATAATTATTAAAAAAATATGGATTGTGCAGAAATGGATATGCTTACAAGGAAATTGAAAGGAAAAGAGGAATCTGATTATTACAAAATATGGTATACATTTTATAATTGGCTAAAAGAAAGAAATAATAAATGAAGTAAAATTACATATGAATACTGTCTAGTAGTTTAATAAAGACTCTTGAAGTAATTTTATTTATAGTATAAGAAAAAACTATGCAATCATAACATTAACAATGCAATGTATAATGTACATATATCTGATAACAGCTTCTGACAGAAAAGGGGCTATAAATGCCCCAAATGTTTGTTTTATGTCTGTTTTGTTTTGAATCTTGTACATTCCCTGCCAAACAGTGAGGCAAATAATAATAGATGAGCTAGTTCTTTTGAACCTGAATCTGATTTTAACAGATTTCCCTATTGAAAGTACCAGGCTCCTTTTCCTGTTATATTTTATCCTGCATTTCCAGATGAGAGGGAGGGAGGGAGAGAGAAAACAGACAGACAGACAGACAGACAGACAGACAGACAGACAGACAGACAGACAGACAGACAGACAGACAGACAGACAGACTGTGGTTTGGGTATTTTGGAACTTAAATGCAAAAGAAAGAAAATGGGGAATGGGGAATGGTCTAAGTATTTATTGGTGGTAAGGAGATAGAGACAGATAGAAACGACTATAAATCATTTTGTGTTTCAGTTGAAACAAAGAGTTTCTACATCTGGAAGGACTAAGACTCTGAAAGTGAAAAACTAAGCTATTTTCTGATTTCTTGATATATGTTTTGTAAATTCACCCATCACTGGCTGTGAAGTGTAAAAACAGCAGTTGCTAAATTATAGAGCACAGACAGCAATGATCTTCCCTTTTCTAACCTTGTACTGTTCCATACTCTTTTACTGTAATTATTTGTTTTTATACTGTTAAGAAAATATAATATCAAAAATCACCAGTATTTTCCCTGAAAACATTAGAGCAATATGGCAGATGTGTGAATCCTATCCTTTCATTCACTTTAGTTGGTCCACAATGTTAATTTATACATGGTATGCTTGTGTGTGTGTTTGCTATTACATGGGGTTTTTCTTAAATCGTTAAATATTTTAATTAATTGGATTGTTGTGACTGTTTTTACTTGTTGTGAGCCACCCCGAGTCTTCGGAGAGGGGCGGCATACAAGTCCAACTAATAAATAAATAATAAATAAATGCAGCCACCTGAGCTGTTGGGGTGCACCTAGGAACACCCATGTTACACCAATCCTCCATGGACTGCACTGGCTCCCTATTGGTCTCTGGGCTCAATTCAAAGTGGTGGTCATTACCTTTATAGCCCTACATGGCCTAGGGCCAGACTATCTTCAAGACTATCTTCTACCACATAGCTCCCAGCGACCAATAAGGGCCCAAAGAGTTGGTCTCCCCTAGATCCTGTCAGCTAAACAGTGTCAGCTGGCGGGTCTGTGGGGGAAAGGCCTTCTTTGTGGTTGCTCCAACTCTCTGGAACCAGCTACCTCCTGAGATGTGGACTGCCCCCAACCCTACTGGCCTCCTGGAAAGCTGTAAAAACTTGGCTTTTGAGCCATTGATATGATGGTGTGACATTGAGATCCGGTGGTAAATCCATAAATGGTATGGATGGTTGTTAACTGTTGGATTTAAATTGTTTTTAGAGGTTTTAATATTATCTGTGTTTTAATTTTGGTTGTGAACTGCCTAGAGTCTCTAGGGAGATGAGTGGCATACAAATTAAACAAACACGCTTTCAGGAGTTCATTTTGTCAGCAAATTGAAGGACTAAATCATGGATAAGTTCTATTAAGCAGTAATGGGATTTGTTTCTGAAGTTTCTTCTTACTGTCTTGATTTCCAAATTTCTGCATTCTCAGCTCAACTGGTTTACTTCTTCAATTTCTAATTTGGAATTGAAATAGATTTACTGTGTCCCTAAAACCACAAGATTCCAATAAACACCCTTTTGTGGGGACAAGTCACACTTAGAAGCAATATGTGAGATGCAGAGCTTTCAATATAATTTCATGTTTAAAAATTGTTAAATTATTGAATAAACAGCAAGCATTCAGTCACAGGAGCAAATAAATGCTCTTTTAAATTGTGAATAAGCAGATGCAATTCATAATGCTATCCTCTGGGCAGGGATAATAACCATACCCTTGCCAATAATTCAGGAAGAATAGAATTTGAACAACTGTTTAGAAATCTTGGCTAACAAACACATATATCCCCCAAATATGGGTGTTTTTTAATTCCAATTAAATAAATTATTTTCCCTTCCACTTTTGATAATTTCCCAATTGAAGAGCTATATTTAGCTATGAGACATAATTGCAGTGGTGTGGATTTGACTAGCTTTGTTTCTTCATTGCCAGGCTGATGGTGGCAATGCCAACACTTGGTTTTCAGAGGTATGCACAAACAGTCTGCTATGGCAGTCAGAGTCTTAAACTACTCAGTGGGAAAAATAAAGCAGGAAAGCAAAGAAGATGGTGTGTGTGTGTGCATCAGATGGTTTGAGAGGGGCAGACTGAGTGTCCCAGACAAGGGCCTTCACTGCTAGGTTAAAAGTACCTTGAAGAACTGATTGGCTACTAATTGGATGGTTATGGCATGAGACTGAGTCCCCTGAGCAGAGATGTTTGGGGAGTTCATAGTCACTAAGGTAATCAATGACTTGGTCCAGATCATGGAAGGCTCAATTTACTCTCACAACATCACTTTTAATGTTATTATTGGCTATCAACCCAGGGTTAAATGTGTTGATGGTAACAGTTACACCAGGGATGTACATACCTACATACCTCACTGCCAGTTCGCTTCCTCCCACACCACGTAGACATGCCTTTAGGGCATGCACATTCATGTGCAATGCCCCTCCCAAAAATCCAATATTTAAAAAAAGCCAAAATCAAGATGATTTGTCCATGTCTATTGAATGCCCAAAATTCCTGCACCAGCTTCTTAATTTCATAGAATTGTTGAACAATTTTTGAATTCTCTTTGACTCTTGCTTGAAGAACTGTTGCTAGCTGAGTCCATGTTGTCTTTGTACAATTTTGTCTTGCGCACCATTTGTACATTTTCCTGGATCAGGAATATCTGTGCATGGTCATTCATTCATTCATTCATTCATTCATTCATTCATTTATTTATTTATTGGATTTGTATGCCGCCCCTCTCTGGAGACTCAGGGCGGCTAACAGCAATAATAAAACAGCGTATAACAATAATTCAATAATAAAAACAATTAAAACCCATTGTAATAAAAAACCAAACATACATACAGACAGACATACCATGCATAAAATTGTAAAAGCCTAGGGGGAAAGGGTATGTCAATTCCCCCATGCCTGGCGGCAGAGGTGGGTTTTAAGTAGCTTACGAAAGGCAAGGAGAGTGGGGGCAATTCTAATCTCTGGGGGGAGTTGGTTCCAGAGGGCCGGGGCCGCCACAGAGAAGGCTCTTCCTCTGGGTCCCGCCAATCAGCATTGTTTAGTTGACGGGACTCGGAGAAGACCCACTCTGTGGGACCTAACTGGTCGCTGGGATTCGTGCGGCAGAAGGCGGTCCTGGATATATTCTGGTCCGATGCCATGAAGGGCTTTATAGGTCATAACCAACACTTTGAATTGTGACCGGAAACTGATCGGCAACCAATGCAGACTGCGGAGTGTTGGTGTAACATGGGCATATTTGGGAAAGCCCATTATTGCTCTCGCAGCTGCATTCTGCATGATCTGAAGTTTCCGAACATTTTTCCAAGATAGCCCCATGTAGAGAGCGTTACAGTAGTCGAGCCTCGAGGTGATGAGGGCATGAGTGACTGTGAGCAGTGACTCCCGGTCCAAATATGTCTCATCCCATTTCTCTTCAACACCATCTGGCAGTTACAATTAATAGCATATCCCAAATATTTGAAAAATCTTCTGAAAGGCTTTAATTTTTTTGCTTTTCCTCTGATCACTGAGTTTAAATGTGCCTGTCTGGTAAAAGAATTGGATAGTTGACCATGTTGGGTTAGACTTCAGTTTGCCCTGTTTTATGTTTTGCTGTACAGTTTTTATATTTACAGTTTTGCTTGTTCTTGTTTTTGATCCTAACAAAGCAAATGCTGTAGGTTTTTTCTAAAAAAACTCCTTTTATGTATGTTCCATTTTAAATTCTTTCTCCATCAGGTCTTACCCATTTCTTAATCTCTATCCAATCTCCTCAAATTAATGGCTGGGAAGCTATTTGTGAGTTTATCGGGGTTAAACGTTTCATTCCATCCAGAACAGATTGCTTGAGTACTTCAGTCACTAAAAGTACATCCTTTTCTGTTATTTTAATATATTTTGTAAATTCATAAGACTGATGCTTCTATTCTGATACCCCCCTCCCCCCAAAAAGCAGTACAGTACTGTTATTTCTGATCACTTATTTTAAAAAGTAAGGTCTAAGAAGTGGTATTACAAAGTTTTACTTTGTTCCTAGAATTAAGAAGAAGCTTCCAAACAGTGAGAACAACTAACCAGTGGAATAGCTTGTCTTCAGAAGTTGTGGGTGCTTCATCACTGTTAGCTTTTAAGAAGAGACTGGTCAGCCCATCCACTTGTTAGGTTGTCCTACTTGAACAGAGGGTTGAATTAAAAGACCTCCCAGACTCATATCTTGGTCTCCTCCAATTTCTCTTCAAGGCCCCTTCTAACTCTGTTCCGTATTGTTTAACTTTTCTTGTTTATTATAATTATTGTTGCTGTTGATGCTAGCATCACTGTAATATCTGTCAAATTATACCTCCTCTCCAATCATTCTTCACAGAGTGAAAGAGATAAATTACCATTTAATTTACTTAGATTGGGATATAGTTCACTCTAATAATGACAGAAAACAAAGAGGGAGAGAATGAACTGTCTACCTGAGCTCATGAAGAACCAACAAGAAACTTGTCACAATAATTTGACAGTATACAAGCTCTTTTGATAAACATCTGTTGAGGCTACTGAATATACAGTACAGTGCTTAGCTATTTGGAGAAAGTGCAAAAGCCACACTGATCAGCAATCCCATGACTTTGCTCAGTGATCAATAATTCTCACTTGCAGATTTTTTTGAGTGCTCCAGTAATCACCAAATAATGGTCTCTCTTATTTTCTTCACCTATGGGCCTTTTCATATGCAATCATTGAAAATTGTTGTGTACCATCAATAATGTATTAAACAACCTAAATTTGATTATACACAGTGTGCATTGCATGCAAAGAAACAAATAGGGAAATAGTATGAAAGCAACATACAGGCACATATTAACTAAGGGCAGACATTTGAGGAATTAGGATCACATAATTTTACATAGTGTTGATGACAGGTTGAGGTGTATCAATATAGGTACAATAGAGAAGGAGGTGGGGCTTCTATAGTCCCTTTCAGTCTTTTCTATGTGGGCATGCAAATCTCCATTGGGTCAGCTGTTGACTTACAAATGTTCCTCTTCTCCTCTTGTGGCTAAGTGCAATGCTACCTAAACATTTAGGAGTGGGCTCCACTTACTTTCGCCACCAAGTTGCATTGCGACATTTCGCATAAGCACGTATCCCCTTGTGCAATTTCACTCTGTGCATGCTCAGAAGTTGGATTCAGCCCAAAACACAGCTGAAGAGCTAATCAGCTGTGCTTCATGCAAAAAAATAAAGGTCAGTATTAACCCGAGGTGGCTGGGAGGGCTTTTCTCCCAAGCAAGAATGAGCAGAAGCCATTCAAACACAGGAAAATCCGCTGAAAATTCAGGGGGGGAAAGATTGTGGTGCACACAGACTGTCACCAACAGAAATGGATCCCTAATGCCAATATTACATCACCAGTGGGTCACTAACAGCTCAGGTTATCTGGTCTGAACTGGGAGGAACCCACCCCTGTAAACATTACCTGAAACAAGATCATTGGATGAAAAAGGAACTGACGGACTTGTATATACTTGTGTTCTTAATGAAGGATACTGGAAGGCAATTTAATTGTTTCATAAATATGGTAGGTGTTCTTAGTAACCAAATTGTCAGTCCGAAGCCATCTTTTGGAGTTATAGACTTTGACCTGCCACAGTAGAATAGTATCATAGTTACTAGGAATGGTAGTTGCATGAGAGGGAAAGCTACTAGCCACAATAAATTCCTTTTGTGAAGTCCAAGGTCATTCTTTGTTCTGCCCCAGCAGATGTAAGAAGGAGGTCGATGGAATCCCTGCAACCGGATTGGTCCTTGTGATGTACTTATGGGTGTGGGGACGCGGGATGAACCTTAACCTGGGTAGGGTACTGGAAGGAAGTTAGTATCTGGCAACAGTGTAACCAACATGGCTCTGTTAATAAATCAAACTTTGGATTTCAGTTTTGGACTGGAATTGGATTTATTTCTCAGATGCTATTTGGGGTGATAACACAAATAAAATTTGCTGCTGGAGTTCCAAAGAAAGTTGCTTCAAAAGAACAGAAAGGAAAGATTGTTCTTATTACTGACTGTTAGCTTTCTATTTCCGCATGCATATAATCCCTAGTCAGTTTGAGTTAACACTAGTGATAATGCCTTCTGCTTTGTATGATTTGATCTGAACTTTTCACTGGCAAGTCAAAAATTCATGTGAACAAGCCAGATAATTCTTTAACACTTTCAAAAGTTACTTTATAGAAAGAAAACCTCAATAGCCATTGCTTCCAGATAGCATCTGAAAGAAACTACCTCCAAAAATCTATTGCAGACTATTAAACATGCCTGTTACGATTTTCCTAGCTGCAGAAATTGATGTTTGTAAACCTGGAAACATACTATGGGTAATTGACAAAAATGATCACTGACCCACTACCTATCTTTACCATGTAATTATAGCAAATAATTCTATTGGATAAAATATAGTTATTATCTCAGAGTTCATTGCAGCCCAGTGAGATTAAAGAACACTGAGCTGTCACTTTTTGTCCCAGGGGTAAAATAATCCTAGCAATTACTCTATATTATCTAAGCACTGTTGCTCATATATATCATCTCTGATGACTACTGAGTTCTTCTGCAGGTCGTTTGAATACATAAAATAAGCAGTTGCCAATACTCGTTTGTTCCCTATTGTATAACAAGTAGTAATTCTTTTGCCAGTTAAAAAGTTGGTGTAAAGTAGCAGGATATTCTGTGTGACTGACTGATTGACCGACCGACTGACTGACTGATTACATGCCATCAAGTTGTCAAATCTAGGAACCACATAGATATTTTTTTTGTCTATGACAATCTGATCTGAATTTATTTATTTATTTGTTTGTTTGTTTGTTTGTTTATTTATTTATCTCTGAGGACTCGGGGCGGCTCACAACATATAAAATATACAATACAAAATATCTTAATCCAATTAACTAATTAAAAATCTAAAAAAAACCACCAAAAACCATAAAAAACAATCATTCTATTCATTCCACATTCTCTCAACACATTCATTGGGCAGGGGCCAAAGATCTAATGGCCCCAGGCCTGGCGAGATAAGTGAGTCTTCAGACTCTTACAGAAGGCAAGTCCATGCCCAGTTTAGCAAAGGGGAGGAAAGTCTTGATATGTCATGTGATGCTGCCATGATGTTGTCACTTGATTTGGATATTATGTAATGTTGCTATTGTTGATGGTTTAAAAAAGAAAACCTGCACTATGCAGTGATCTTATTCTTAGTTATTCACAAATCTGGCAAACCAATAAACAAACGAAACTAATGGCTATATTAATTTTTATTCTGTCCAGTTCTTGTATGTGTATTTTACCTTTATTTAAAATTAACCAAAAGAAATGGGGTGACCATGTATTATTTCCTCTATTATTTATATTCCAGCTTTTTCCCCCATCAAAAGAGGTGTTCTGCTTATTTAATGACTTTCCTCCCATTAACACATCACTTTCTAATTAATACTAATTTGTATTTTTCTATCCAGTACAACAGAGTGATTGATTTCAATTATTCTGAAAAGCTTTGAGATGAGTTGCCTCATACTTGCTTCTCCACAGATCTTTTGTAAGGCTTTGCCCACGGTCAGTCTAAAGAGGTCAAAGTCACAAAGTATCTGCCTCCCAACAGAAATGGAAAGTCTGAACACAACTCCATTTGAAATGCAAACCTAAAAGAGAACACTTTGATGAAAAAAACAGATTACCAGTGCCAAAGCTGAAACAAAGCACAATGCAATTAGTTCAGCATGCCCTTAGTTGGCTGAAGTATGAATTTCTAGAACATATTGGGTGATAGAGCTAGAAGGGGAATGAATTTCAAAAGCTATTGGCAATATTTCTGAAGAAATCTGTGGGTTCATTTGTTTTTAATTTTAGATTTTTTTAAAACCCAATTTTGTTATTTTATAAATAACACCACCACAAATGCCCGACCGGCGGTTCAAACCGCCGGCCGAAATTGCCTGCGGGGCGGGGGCGACGGTGAGTAAGTTCTTTTCAGAGCTGCGAACTTCCAGGTTCATTTGGAACCCGGAAGTTCGGCTTCTGGCAGCGCGCCAGGAGAGCTCGCTGCCTGCTGGATGGGGGAGGTCCCAGATCGCCCTATTTAAGGGCGATCTGGAAGGGACCTCCTCCTTGCTGGCTTTTCACCCGGAGCGAACACCCGTCCACCCTCCGCTATCAACAGTGTGTCCTAAAGAGGTCGCTTCGGGGCTGAATAGGAATTTTTTGCAGCCTCCCCTTTAGAGGCGGCCGTTTTTTCACCTATTCCACACTGACGGTGCGGACTGGATTGCTTAGGTGGTGTGGCACATTTAGATATTAATGGTCACTGGGGTTTGGCAGGTTAGGGGCGGAAATGGGCAATTAGAAGCAACTGCGCATGCTCCTTTTGGGCATCCTTAAAGGGTGATGGACCGCCTCTCTCCAGGAACTAGAGGTTGGAGCAATGTCAGGGATTGGAGACAGGATGTCCATGGGAATCACCGGATCCAATTTCCCACGGGGATTGGAGGGTGAACTCCTCCCACACGACGAAGGGGCGTGGCTTGGATCCAGGTGAAGGTGGTACCTTCACCTGGTTCAGCAAGGAGTTCTTGCCCAATGTTGCCAAGGAATTTTATGGTAGGAATTTCCACCCCACTTGTTTGGCCTCTGCAGGTCCTTAGTTTGTTTTGAATTGAATATTCAAATTTACATATTCAAATTTATTTAAATTTATGCTAATTAATAAATCACCCTTAATTAATCCACAATATGTCTCAGCGTCTTTACTCCACCTCCGGGGGGGGGGGGGCAATTCTCTTTCTTCCTTTTCTTTTCCCCCACAATAGCAACACAGGAGATGAATTGAGCTATGTGAGTGAATAAATGAGTGAATGACTGGTCCGAAGTCACCCAACTAGCTTTTATACCTAAGACAGAATTAGAACTCACAATTTCCTTGTTTCTAGCCTTGTGCCTTAATTACTAGGCCAGACTGGTTATTAATCTTCAAAGCTCCACCCTGAATTATTGAACCAACTAAAAATGAAAAAAGAAAGTCGAGACCCAATTCTCTTGCAATCTTATGTTATGCTTAATGGTATTACAAAGCTATCATCAATGCTTGCCCTAGTATAATTTCTAAATAGGCCTGGTATTAATGTTATAATATAAAAATTAGTTTTCAAAAGAACTTTGAAATACATTGGGAAGGAAAGTCTTCAGGAAATTATCTAAAGAGAGATGATAAAACTGGGGAACAATTTGTAACCTAATTTCTGCTGAGTTTGATTTTTGAGCTTTTTTATAGTTAATTAGGCATGCTGGTTTCAAAACTGTAGTTAGTTTTCTTCTACCATGTCAAGTGTTGCCTCTATACCTTATGAGAATTATGAGGTTATGAGATTGCAATGTGAGCATCAAATTGCATTTTTTTACATACCCATCTTGATAACTTCCCGGAAAATCTTGGTGCAGTCAGTGATGAGGAGGATGATTGATTTCACCAAGATTTAAAGGTCATGGAGGCACGATATCAAGGTAGATGGGATATACATATGATGGCTAACTAATGTTGGAGCAACAAGCAATAATGTAAATACAGTATGTGTCCAAGGCTAAGAATAGGGCTTCTCGGAACTTCTGACTACACTTCACCACACTTTTGTCCTCTAGATTTTCCATTCATTGAGAAACATCTTGAGGGATGAATGATAAACTTAAGGGACAGATATCAGAAAATAATCCCTTCCTACTGCAACTCCTACAACTTTACAAGATGTTGGAATACAAAGAAATATAAGACTTTTTCCTTGTTGTTGATTATAACTAATTTAAACTTTAAATGTATATTTGTGTGTCAGGCCATGAAAAACTGTCTTAGTCTTTTGTATCTGCCAGATTGTGGAGGGATGAAAATACAAAACCCAGTACAAAGCACACCAGGAGAGATCATTGTGGTATTGAACATGTGCACAGGGATTTATTGTTCTATCCATCTCTGACAGAACCATTTCTAGTTAGTAATTAATCCTACTTTATATTTAACTATCCTGTATATCTGCCAACAAGGTGGTTGGTGTTTATTAGTAAGATAATTGTGCTTATTACTTAAACCTAGTGCTTCCCTGGCTTACAGCCCAGATGTGGATTTCATTGTATCTATCTTCATTGTATCAGGGGAATAAAATTTTGGATTAATTTCAAGGGAAGCAGATGTTTTCACAATTAGGAGAAACTTCATAAAATTTTACTACCATAGAAAAATTGATACAGTCTAAGAGTGAATATTATATTAACAGAACAAAAAATGTTGGGGGTGGAACATCAGATCAGTGACCCATGCCAACCTCCCACAACCATACGTCTCCAGCCCACAGCTTGATTAAAAGTTGGCCTGAAGCAGAGGTATTCTAAGTGTTTGGGGGTGAGAAGGAGAAGTGCCCTGCTTTCTGAAAAGCTGAAGTAGAATCTGAATTGAATTTACAGTAGCTATCAGAGTACTGTACTGGGTATTTCTCAGATTTGTGGAACAGGTGTTTTGGAGACAGTTGGGAATGAAAGAAAAGTGGTTGTGTAGAACCTATTACTCTGCAAGAATTCCATCAGACAGGGCACGGAGTAATTCTGTGCAATAAACCAACTTGTAATGGGCAGGAAGAAGAATCAAAGTGCATTTTTTCTCTAAATAAATTAACATAGCATACCCACCCCACTCCCATTTTAAACTTCAAATAAATTAATGCTTTAAAAACACTTAGACATTCTTTTCTCTTTTTTATTTTATTTGTCAAGTACGTATTGGTAATGTACATAGATATAACATTGTTTATATACACTGCTCAAAAAAAATAAAGGGGACACTTAAACTACACAATATAACTCCAAGTAAATCAAACTTCTGTGAAATCAAACTGTCCACTTAGGAAGCAACACTGATTGACAATCAATTTCCCATGCTGTTGTACACATTCAACTTTGTACAGAACAAAGTGTTCAATGAGAATATTTCATTCATTCAGATCTAGGATATGTTATTTGAGTGTTCCCTTTATTTTTTTGAGCAGTATACATAAGATGTGTACTGATAAGAGGGAACGTTAGGACAGGGACAGTAGCCACGCTGGGGCCCTTATGAATCTGACCTAAAATTTATTCAACAATCGCTCATATGTCCTTAAGACGTATGCACTCATGCACTGGCCAACAAGCAGCATCCTTGAGTGTTTTTGATGTATTTATTTAAAAACTAGGAGGAGGATTTAACAAAAAGGGAGGCATTGGTTAACTTTGTATCTTAGATTGGATTATTTTGCATCTTAAGAAGCACATCTACTACATTTTTTACAAAGATTAAAATGCAATGATTATAGCAGGTAAACGTGTTCATGGTACTCTACAAAACTATGTTGTTTGTACACCAACAAACGTATGGGTAGGACTTACATTTTTTCAATAATGTGATGGAGCATCCTTGGAATAGATAAGCTTATTTACATTCCCCTATACTTATTTTTCCCCATGTGTCAATTACACACATACTTAATGTACTTGAACTGAGGGGCCTTTAAGACTGAGCCTTTTAAGATTTTTTTTTTAGCTGAGAGTCTTTTAATTCTATCTAATGCTGAAAATGATTATTAAAACCAATAACATGTTGTTTTTTTTCCTTTTCTTCTACTGTTGGTATCTGTAGATAATAACTCTTAAGCTCCTTTAGAGTTCCATTTTGCTGTGGCAATGAAAAGGTTTTATTATTTTTAGATTGCAAAATCATTTTTTTTTCATGGAACTGTCCTGAAAATAAATGCCAACAATCATACTGGTATTCTGTGCAATGATCCTTCCATATAACATGTAAGCATTATAGGTCCTTATTGTAGCAGAAAATAACTTGGAGAATTTGTTATGTACTAATGTTGCTGTCTTCTATATAAAATAGACCCCTTGGTTTCTTTATCATTTTTTCTATAACATGAGCCATTCCCATCAGGAATAGAAAAAAAGTAGTCAAACACTGTTTTATGTTTTGGGTTTTTTTTCCCCTAGTAAAACAATAATGTTACAATAAATAGGGATCTTTCTGGAAGGATAACAGCATAACAAAGTTTAAACAGACCTTGAAGGTCTCCTAATCCTACCCCCTACACAAGCAGGAAATACTATATCATTTCAGACAAATGATCCAATCTCCTCTTAAGATCCTCTAGCATTGGATCACCCAAGACTGGAAGAGAAGGCTTGGGGCCCTAACAGAGGAGCATCCAGTGAAGGGCTACCAAATTATTGGAGAGTGAGATAAATTTATACCCACTCTTGGACTTTTAAGTTTCTTCCTGTCCCTGTGAAAGAAATGTATTCCGATTGGTTTTCAGACTCCCATGAGGTCATGCAGGGGTAACTTTGAGTCCCCGGCTTTATTGGACCTTGCTGGGTGATGTAATCTTTCTAGGTACAATGTGGTGACATGGATAGAGGGCTAATCCTGTTATGTCCTGAGGATGAAGATCTTTTGTGTTGTAGATAAGCTGGTCCAGCCTTTTGTCTCATAGATAGGATGGCCAGTCTTTCTGGAGCTGTTACCAAAGACGGAGCTGCTTTCCAAAAGCATGTATCTCCTTTTCTCATCCAGGGAGATATAATATTTTGCCTTTTTAATATTTCCAAGAATATTTCATTCTTTTAGGAAAAGTGTTGGTGCTAACTTTCTACAGTCTATGCAAAGAAGCTGAAGAAACAGTGGACCACCTGGTAAGTTGCTTCAAGAAGATCACACAGACTGACTATGAGCAATGGCATCACAAAGTAGCAACAATGCATTGGAAGATCTGTAAGAAATATCATTTCCCTGCAAGCCAAACCATAAAACAGAGAAAGTTATAGGAAATGAAGACATTAAATTGCTATTGGACTTTAGAATTCAAACATACAGGCTCCTGACTTAACAATTGTCAATAAGAAAGACGAAAAATAGTGGATGTGGCAATACATAAGACAGCAGAATAGAAGAGAAAGTACTGGAGAAGACAACAAAATACAAAGACCTGCAAATAGAAATAGAACCACTGTGGCAAAAGCAAGCAAAGGTAGTATCAATAGGTGCCATGGATGTAATTCCAAAAAAACCTGGAGCACCACTTGAACACCATTGGCATTGACAAATACATAATCAGTCAATTGCGAAAGAAGCTTCCATCTTGCAATGGTATTTGTGACATCAAACATCCAGATCTGCCTATCCCAGGTCCTTGGAAAGGACTTGATGGGTAGACAAAAATGCCAAATCCAGTTGAATATCTGGATGACTGTATGACAAGTCATATTAATGGCTTTTTTCTTGAATCCAGAATCCTGAATTGCCCATGGGCAAAATTTCAACATTCCTAATAGGAAGCATGTGGTGGATTGGATGACTCAGAGTAAGGGTCCTACATGTACCTAGTTGTCAAGTCATGTACAGATTTGTAAATAATAATTAATATTTTGAATTATAATCCAAAGTTTATGAGCTACCAACTTCGCTCCTGAAACTCTGCCATATGAGTCCAACAATTTTTACCTGAGAGTAAATGGCTGCTGCATTCTATATTCTCCTAAGGTGTCCCAACAGAGGACATTGATGAAGGTAAATAAGGACATTGCCTGGGCATTCTGTAGTAAAAAGGGATACAATTAGCACACCAATTGTAGACGAACAAAGACTCCCCAGCTATAACTATTGCCAATTTATCTGGAAATACTCATGAGTTTAGGACAACCTCAAGAAAACTCAAATTTGTTCCTTCAAGTGTAATTCCAAGCTGTGTAACAAGCAGAGCGAAGAATCAGATAATTTCTGGACAAACAGCACTTCCATCTTGCCAGATTTAATTTCAACTTGTCCCTTTCCATCCAATTTCCCACAGCCTCCAAACAAATGAGTGAATTGGCAATGCTACAGAGAGCATCTGGAATGGAATAAGTGGTGTAATAAATAAAATCAATACTGTTGTTGCCATCTACTGTCACCGTCTGGACTAAGGAAGAGATGTAGATGATGTTCGCCAAAGAAAATTGCAGGTACTTCAAAGTAGAATCAGGCCATAGTGGTGAGAGATTGTAATTACACAAAGATCTGTTAGGAGACAAAAATCTGCCAAATTTGGTCTTGACTTTACTTGCTGGCATTTTTTTTCTTTGGATAGTGGAGGAGTGTTAAAAAGGATCAATTATCACTGAACTGATACAAAACTTAGTTGAGGAAATAGAAGATTGAAGTAAAGTTACCAAATAATACTGTGAAGTTATTTGTTTTTAATTTAAAGGAAAATAAGCTTTAGATCAAATTGTATTCTGGACTTTGTAAAGATCTGGAAAAAAAGAAGAAGACACATACAGAAAGTATAACAAAGGCCAGATGATAATATTAGTTGGCATGGAGCTCTAGAGGTGTGGTCAGGAAAGCAAAAATCTAGAGTCAATTGAGGTAAGCAGAGGAGGCAAAGAACCACCTGCTACCGCACGAATCCCAGCGACAGAGAAGGTCCCACAGAGTTGGCCTTCTCCGGGTCCCATCGACTAAGCAATGTCATTTGGCGGGCCCCAGGGGAAGAGCCTTCTCTGTGGTGGCCCCGGCCCTCTGGAATCAACTCCCCCCGGAGATTAGAATTGCCCCCACCCTCCCTGTCTTTCGTAAACTACTCAAGACTCACTTATACCGCCAGGCATGGGGGAGTTGAGACACCTTTCCCCCAGGCTCTTTTATACTTTGGTTTATGTTTGGTATGAATGTGTTGTTTGGTTTTTTAAATAATGATAGGGTTTTATATGTTTTTTAATATTAGATTTGGTCTACTATAATATTGTTTTTATTACTGTTGTGAGCCGCCCCGAGTCTTCGGAGAGGGGCGGCATACAAATCTAATAAATTATTATTAAATTATTATTATTAGTAGTATTATTAGTATTATTATTATTATATTTAAAAATGCTTTCATTAACTATGTTCAAAATAAATGGATAATCAAGAATCATCCATGAAACTAGTGTAATGTTTTAAAGAAAAGGATCAGTGTACCAGGGAAAATGTGAACAAATAGCAAAGAGAAACCAGGAAAAGACTGAAACCAAGTTAAACTATGTGTAACACTAAGAAATTGTGAAGAATGGGAGGAAAGAATAAGATGGAAGTTTGACACTGATATAGATCATATGGTTATATTTTTTAAAACTTTAAATTTCCAAAACTTGCAAGAAACAGAAGGAAACTGTTCTTCCTGCACAAAAAGGAGTTACTTCAAACTTCATTGTATAAGCAAGTGAAAAAGGCCCAAGAATTTAACCTTGATTTGACTATAAATAGAGCTTGCATTTGATAAACAGCAGTTGCTGAGATTCTTTTGTAATGACTGCATTAGCTTTTCAACAATAAATCTTCGTGTAAGAACTTGTGTCCTTGGAAGTCTATTCACTGCAGTTTCCAGTCTAGCTCAAACTGCTTCTAAAACTCATGAATTACAGTGAACCCTCGATCATCGCGAGGGTTCCGTTCCAGGAACCCACGCGATGATCGATTTTTAGCGAAGTAGCGGTGCGGAAGTAAAAACACCATCTGCGCGTGCGCAGATGGTGTTTTTGCTTCCACTGCCGCCCGCCCTTCGCCCGCCCACCCCGTTGCTCGCGCCCAGGCTCGCGCGCGCTGCCCGCCCGCCCACGCTGTTGCCGGCTCCGCTTCCCAGCTGGGAGGCGGAGGTGAGGTTTCCCGCGCGCACGGGCTTTCCCCAGCAACGCGCGCAGAGCTAGGGTGTCCCCAGACTCGCGCGCCGCTGCCCGCCCGCCCACGCTGTTGCCGGCTCCGCTTCCCAGCTGGGAGGCGGAGGTGAGGTTTCCCGCGCGCACGGGCTTTCCCCAGCAACGCGCGCAGAGCTAGGGTGTCCCCAGGCTCGCGCGCCGCCGCCCGCCCACCCACGCTGTTGCCGGCTCCGCTTCCCAGCTGGGAGGCGGAGGTGAGGTTTCCCCAAGCGCGCGCGCTTTCCCCAGCAACGCGCGCGCGCTGGGAAGCAGAGCAAGGGTGTCCCCAGGCTCGCGCGAGTCGCCCGCCCACCCACGCTGTTGCTGGCTCCGCTTCCCAGCTGGGAGGCGGAGGTGAGGTTTCCCCAAGCGCGCGCGCTTTCCCCAGCAACGCGCGCGCGCTGGGAAGCAGAGCAAGGGTGTCCCCAGGCTCGCGCGAGTCGCCCGCCCACCCACGCTGTTGCCGGCTCCGCTTCCCAGCTGGGAGGCGGAGGTGAGGTGTCCCCAAGCGCGCGCGCTTTCCCCAGCAACGCGCGCGCGCTGGGAAGCAGAGCAAGGGTGTCCCCAGGCTCGCGCGAGTCGCCCGCCCACCCACGCTGTTGCCGGCTCCGCTTCCCAGCTGGGAGGCGGAGGTGAGGTTTCCCCAAGCGCGCGCACTTTCCCCAGCAACGCGCGCGCGCTGGGAAGCAGAGCAAGGGTGTCCCCAGGCTCGCGCGAGTCGCCCGCCCACCCACGCTGTTGCCGGCTCCGCTTCCCAGCTGGGAGGCGGAGGTGAGGTGTCCCCAAGCGCGCGCGCTTTCCCCAGCAACGCGCGCGCGCTGGGAAGCAGAGCAAGGGTGTCCCCAGGCTCGCGCGAGTCGCCCGCCCGCCCACGCTGTTGTCGGCTCCGCTTCCCAGCTGGGAGGCGGAGGTGGGGTTTCCCGCGCGCGTGCCGCCCGCCCGCCAACGCCGTTGCTCGCGCCGCCGCTGTCTTACCGGGGCAAGAGGGGGAAGACCCAGGGAAGCCTCTGCCCGGCGGGGAAACTCCACCATCTACGCATGCGTGGAAGGGCACGCATGCGCAGATGGTGGAGTTTACTTCCGGGTTGAAAACTCGCGATATAGCGTTTCGCAATAATCGAGATCGCGAAACTCGAGGGATCACTGTACTATTGAAAAATGTGTTTTGATAATTTTAAATTTATCGTGTGTATGTGTGTGTGTGTGTGTCATGTGTTATTTTTGCTGATAATGAAAATGAAGAGAGTTTAGTTCTATTTCATGTTATTTAGCTCTCATCAATTAGCCATACTCTTACCGGGATTTGAACCTCGGCGGTAAGCTTGTAAGGCAAAAGGAAGCAGTATGCTATTACATACATGTACATAAAATAATATTTGGAATATTCCATATGTAACTAATCAGTTGCTAACAATCTTAAATAAATTTCTTAAAAGCTTTTTTCATGATTATTGAACACCTCAAATAATTTTGAGTATGTGCTGATATATATATATATATATATATATATATATATATATATATATATATATATATATATATATATATTGTTCTGAGTTCTGGTTTTGCCCCGTGTAATATTTTGAGTGTCTATGCGACATTTCGGTGAAATCACATTCACCATCATCAGGCTGAAGTTTTAAGCTTCGTGTTGCTGTAAATACGAAGCTTAAAACTTCAGCCTGATGATGGTGAATGTGATTTCACTGAAACGTCGCATAGACACTCAAAATATTACACCAGGCAAAACCCGAACTCAGAACAATCTACATACATATACCCGTGAAAATCTACGAAAACAAATATATATATATATATATATATATATATATATATATATATATATATATATATATATATATATATGTTAAATGTTACAGCTATAAACATTTAACACATACAAAATATAGTTTGTCGGCTATAAATATATTACTGCCTTGCAGTGGCCCTAGGTTGGGCCTATAGGCAAAAAAAAGGAGCTGTGACGTTCCTTAAAAATATACCAGGGTGATTCGACATAAGAAAAAAACATATATATATATATATATATATATATATATATATATATATATATATATATATATATATATATATATATATATGATTATTAGGGTAACAATAGATGAAAGTTTTACCAACCACGTCTGCTGGAAGTTTGTTCCAAGCATCTACTACTCTTTCAGTAAAATAATATTTTCTCACATTGCTTCTGATCAACTAACCTCAGATTGTGCTCCCTTGTTCTTGTGTTCACTTTCCTATTAAAAACACTTCCCTCCTGAACCTTATTTAACATATTTAAATGTTTTGATCATGTCCCCCCTTTCCCTTCTCTCCTCCAGACTATATAGATTGAGTCAATTAAGTCTTTCCTGATAAGTTTTATGCTTAAGACCTTCCATCATTTTTGTAGCCCGTCTTTGGACCCGTTCAATTTTGTCAATATCTTTTTGTAGGTGAGGTCTCCAGAACTGAACACAGCATTCCAAATGTGGTCTCACCAGTGCTCTATACAGCGGGATCACGATCTCCCTCTTCCTGTTTGTTATATCTCTAGCTATGCAGCCAAGCATTCTACTTGCTTTCCCTACCGCCTGAAAACACTGTTCACCCATTTTGAGACTGTCAGAAATCCCTACCCCTAAATCCTTCCCTTCTGAAGTTTTTGCTAACATAGAACTGCCAATACAATACTCAGATTGAGGATTCCTTTTCCACAAGTGCATTATTTTACATTTGGAAACATTAAACTGCAGTTTCCATTGCTTTGACCATTTATCTAGTAAAGCTAAATTGTTTGCCATATTACAGACGCCTCCAGGAATAGCAACCCTATTGCACACTTTAGAGTCATAGGCAAATAGGCAAACCTTCCCTACCAAAGCTTCCCCTATGTCACTCACAAACATATTAAAAAAGAATAGGACCCAGAACAGACCCTTGTGGCACACCACTTGTAAGCAGGCTCTGCTCAGAATACTCACCATTAACAAAAACCTTCTAATGTCTACGCTTCAGCCAGCTGCAAATCCACTGAACTATCCAGGGATTAAGTCCAATCTTCACTAACCTATCTATCAGCTCTTTATGTGGAACCGTATCAAAGGCTTTACTGAAGTCCAGATAGGCAATATCCACAGTACCACCTTCATCCACACCTTTGTGACATAGTTAAAGAAATCAATGAGATTAGTCTGACATGATTTGCTTTTAGTAAAGCCATGCTGGTTTGGGTCCAATAATTTATTGGTTTTTAGGTGCTGATTTATCCTCTTTTTGAGTAGAGTCTCCATCATTTTAACTGATGTCAAGCTGACTGGCCTGTAGTTACCAGCTTCTTCTCTACTGCCCTTCCTGTGGATAGGCACAATACTGGTCATTCTCCAATCCTCAGGAACATATCCTGTTAAAAGGTATTGGTTAAACAAATCAGTCATGGGGAGAGCAATGACAGATCTGAATTCCCTGCTGTTCTGTTCGGGTCTGTGAGACCCGAAATCAAAGTTTGAGACCCTGTAAAAAATTTTCCCTGCATATCTGAAACTTGAAATTTCATGAGTTTTCATCATTTCAGGGGTTCTCTCTATGAGAATTTTTTTTGGGGGGTGGGGGGTTTCTTTCTTGGTGAAAAAAAAAACTCCCTAATGTTATGTTCCTGGGTCTATTTGACCCGGACTGCAAATTGATCATTTTAGGTACTTATATTTGGTCTTTTTGAAAGCTTTTTTCACCTGGAAACATGTTTGAACATTTCTGCACACAATGGAATGAAAATTGAACTGAAAAAATTAATCCTTATTGGTTTATTTTGCACATAAATGTGCCTCCCCCCCGTTTTTGTGAAAGTTTTTTTCAATTTATGGATAGTTTTGCTTGCAAAATGCAGTCTATTTTACTGGAGTTGGTGTGGGAATGGTACCTTGAACATTTCTGAATATAAGAAAAATATAAAGGAACTGAAAAAAATGATTCTTACTGGTTTTTTAACATCAGAAATAAGGCCTCCCCCCTCCCTCGGCTGCTTGCAACCATTTTCACTTTTTTTTTTTAATGCTCCAAATCCGAAATATTCTTTAAAATCTTAGGCATCCATTTACTCAATTTAACAATGCTGATCATCAAAAAATATTTTTGGGGTGGTGGCTAATTGTTTTCTGGGCAAAAAAAAATCATAACTTCGAATCTGTTTCTGTTCGTATATGACCGGACCAAAAATATTTTTTTTAGGTACTTGAATTTGATCTTTTTGAAAACTTTTTCAACTGGAAAACTAGTTTGAACATTTATGAACATAATGATATGAAAATTGAACTGGAAAAATTGAGACTTATATTTTTATTTTGATCAAAAAGCCCCTCCCCCCATCCTTTCTGAATTTCGTGTCAATTTCTATTTTTTAAGGCTACAAATCCCTAAGGAATTTTCCCCCAAAAGGTTTGATATACTAAATTGAACATTTCTGAATATAAGAAAAATATAAATGAACTGAAAAAAATGGTTCTTATTGGTTTATTTTTGCCACAAAAGGGACCCCCCCACCCAGCCTTGCTGTGTGCCATTATTGTCACTGTTTATACATATTTGTCTAGAAATATTTGGAATATCCTTTTGAAAATCAACCACATTGTAGCCAGATAACTAATTTTATGAAAGAAATCCATTTTACTAAAAAAAGTATGTAAGTTTGAAATTAACAGCATAATTTTTATATAAATTGAAATAACTTTATATGCAAAATAAACCAATATGCATCAATTTTTCCACTTCAATTTTCATATCATTATGTTCAGAAATGTTCAAGCTACAAATCCCACACCAACTTTAGCAAAATTGAATGTATTCTGCTAGCAAAACTATCCATAAAGTGAAGACTATGTCACAGAAACGGGGGGGAGGCACATTTATGTGCAAAATAAACCAATAAGGATTAATTTTCTCAGTTCAATTTTTATATCATTGTGTGCAGAAATGTTCAAGGTACCATTCCCACACCAACTCCAGTAAAATAGACTGCATTTTGCAAGCAAAACTATCCATAAATTGAAAAAAACTTTCACAAAAACGGGGGGAGGCACATTTATGTGCAAAATAAACCAATAAGGATTAATTTTTTCAGTTCAATTTTCATTCCATTGTGTGCAGAAATGTTCAAACATGTTTCCAGGTGAAAAAAGCTTTCAAAAAGACCAAATATAAGTACCTAAAATGATCAATTTGCAGTCCGGGTCAAATAGACCCGGGAACATAATATTAGGAAGTTTTTTCGAACAGAACAGCAGGGTTAAGAACTGTGTTGTGGATGCCATGTGGACCCATTGCCTTATTTATCTTTAATCGTTCAAGTTCTTTGAATCTGCAAACAAACTGGGGAGATTAGCCCGATTAACAAAAATTAGCCCAAATTGTGAGAAATTATATGAAGAGGGAGAGTTGGATACGGATATGATTATAGAATTTCTAGGGGGAATAGATATGACAATATTAAGAGAAGAAGATAGAGATACGTTTATAAGTTACCAGCAGCCACTGCATTTTCCACCCTCAACTTATACTCGAGTCAATAAATTTTCCCAGTTTTGTGGCAAAAGTTGATGCCTCGGCTTATAATCGGGTCGACTTATACTCAAGTATATACAGGTATATGGTTTGCATACCACTGCCTTTCTCTCCTCCTTCTCTCACTAGGTCTCAGGTCCCAGCCAAGAGTTGTTGCTCTGGCCTCTGAACTGAAAGTGCAATTTAAAATTGCTTTTCCCCTCCTTTTTTAATCTTTCCCAGTCTAGTTCCTCCCCAGCCTAATCTGTGACTGGTCTGTGTTTGAAACTGCAAATAAAATTGTCCGTTTCTTACCTTACTCCTTCTTTCCATCCAGTAATATCTGCCCAAGCTCTTTAAATTCAAAAAATAGAATAGCACTACCATTCTCTCCTCCTTCTCTCACTTACAGCTTGAACACAAACTGCCAGTAAAATTGTCCCTTACAGACAGTAATATCTGCCCCACCTCCTTGAATTCAAAAAATACAAACTGTAAAGAGCACTAGCTTTCTCTCCTCTTTCTCTGTGATCTGAAAGTGCAATTTAAAATGGCTTTTCCCTCCTTTTTATACTTCCCAGTCTAGTCCCACTCCAGCCTAATCTGTGAGTGGTCTGTGCTTAAACACAAACTGCCAATAAAATTGTCCCTTACAGCTTGAACACAAACTGCCAATAAAATTGTCCCTTACAGCCAGTAATATCTGCCCCACCTCCTTGAATTCAAAAAATACAAACTGTAAAGAGCACTAGCTTTCTCTCCTCTTTCTCTGTGATCTGAAAGTGCAATTTAAAATGGCTTTTCTCTCCTTTTTATATACTTTTATATATATATACTCTGTGTATATGTCCCAACATTTCATCATTGGTTTCATACTCATAAAATTGTTAATATTGCAAAATAAATGAATTTTAAATTTGTGTGTTTCTGAATGATATAATAAAAATATGGAACATATTTTAAATATGTAATAACATACATTATAGGTAGAATTAAAGATTTATTTATTACGGGAAGTGGGTCAATAGAAAGGTTTTTTATTATATGATCCCATTGTACATCCCAAAGAAGTGAGAAGAAATACCATGGGAAAATATATTTATCTCTCCCTTTTCTTTTAAAACTGTTTATTGTTGCTTGTTGCCTTGTAAAAAGTGAATGGAGGGGAAAAAACAAACGAGGGATACAACTGGATCAAGATATAATAAGGAGAAGATAATATAGCTAGAGAAATTGGGGGGGATACACATTTAGGAAGTTTAGAAGGAGTAATTTACCAGAGAAATAACCCCTCCTAAGAGACTGCTAATCTTCAGGTTATTCTTCAAAAGCATCTGTGCTTTGCAGCTGGGATTTCTGAAGCCATATGCATTTCAGCTGATTCCTTTGTTTTCAACAGCTTCTATTATCAGTGAACACCCCACCACACACACACCTTCAAAGTCACAGTAAATTATTTTGTGGATGGGTGGGTGGGAGACCTGTCATCTTCCTATCAACCAAATAGGTTTTACTCTTGCTTCCATATAAGGATGAATGAAGTGTTTACTGTATGATAATGTTGCTAATTGGCCTTGTTTGACGATAAAATGGAGCAAGTATACCGTGAAGTAAATGATAAGGCAGTGAGGAAGAGATATATATGTGCGCACATACACAAACACATCAGGGGTGAGTTCCAACTTACCTCATCACTAGTTCACTTCCTTCTAGGCCATGTGGCTGCATGCACATTGTGTGCCACATGACTGCATATACATTGTGCAGTGCATGGCCACACATGCGCATGTACAATGCCAAAAATTCACACACACACACCCCAAAAGCCAAAAACAAGATGGCAGTACATATGCAATTCTGAAAACTCTGCTTCTGCTCGTGCACAGAAGGAAAAAACACAGCAAAATAGATAGATAGATAGATAGATAGATAGATAGATAGATAGATAGATAGATAGATAGATAGATAGATATTTCAAACACCACCACCCGCCCGTGATGCTACCAGCAGTTTACTACTGGTTATATAGAACTGGTCTGTGGTTTTGCAGGATGATAGAACTCTTGGTTATCTAATTGCTGCTAATTGACTCTAATCTAGGAGTAAAATCCAGCAGGTTCTGACAGGTTCTGTAGAACCAGTAGCAGAAATTTTGAGTAAGTCAGAGAACCAGGAAATGTCATCTGTGGCTGGCCCCAGAGTGGGGTGGGAATGGAGATTTTTTCAATATCCTTCCCTTGCCATACCCACCAAGCCACACCCATCAAGCCATGCCCACAGAACCAGGAGGTAAAAAAGATTGGATTTCACCACTGCTCTAATCTCAAAGAAGTGTCTCTTTCTGAAGTTCCAGAATTTTCAGTTATATTTATTATATCTGTCAGGTTTTTCCCAAATGCCATTACTCTGCTAAACAAATAATACCCTCAACACTGTCAAACTATTCACTGTTACCTTACAATTTATATTGATCATTTCCTACTATGATTTGATTGCTTATTTATACCCTATACTATCATTAAGTGCTGTACCTTATGATTCTTGATGGTAGTATCTTTTCTTTTTTATGTACGCTGAGAGCATAGGCACCGAAGGCAAATTCCTTGTGTATCCAATCACATTTGGCCAATAAATAATTCTATTTTATCCTATTCTCAAAAGTCTGGGTGAACACTAATTGCATCTATGTCATTGATGTCATTAGTGGTCAAATATTCAGAAAATACAGTGCCAACTAGTAGCCCCCTGGACTCTGCAATACATGCAAGATTGACCTACTTGAAGATTAATTGTCTGCAGAGGGCTGAAATTTGTAGTCAACAAAAAAAATTGGCATCATTTGTTGGCAAATAGCAATAACAATAACAGAATAATTATAATTGGGTTTTTTTCCTGGCATTTGATTGAAAAATTGGTCAGCATGGGGTGAAGATAAAGTGTTCAGGAAGTTCTGGTGGCCAAAAGTATGAAAACCTATATCAAAAGAGTTTATTGTTCAACACTGTTTCTGAAACATCATCTGATTAAGTTTACTCCTTCCCTCTATACTATTCATCTTCCCTCTGTACAGGATTATACAACAAATTTATTCCTTGCAAGGGTTTCTGTTACCTGAAGAAACTGCATATTTTTGAACATGTTTTAGGTAGAGAGGTTTAGTCAATCATATGATCTTTGATCCTGACTCTCAATTTACATCCAAGTTTTGAAAGGCCCATTTTAGCTATTAGGTATTTAAATTAATTTGTCATTCTCAAATCATATGGCTTCTAATAACAAAACAGAGAGAGCAAAGCAATTAGTAGGATGGCATTTCAGTATATCCTGCTGATTTCTCGTCAACATGACAATTGGACTGAACTGATGCCTCTTGTAAAATTTGTGTATAGCAACCTCATATATTCATCCATAGGCATGTCTTCCTTTCAGACAATCTGCCATCTCTGAATGAACAGTGAAATCCAGGATGAAGAGGCATGTGAGACTCTACTCAAAAAGAGGATAAATCAGCATCTAAAAAACAATAACTTATTGGACCCAAATCAGCATGGCTTTACTGAAGGCAAATCATGTCAGACTAATCTCATTGAGTTCTTTGACTATGTCACAAAGGTGTTGGATCAAGGTGGTGCCGTGGATATTGCCTATCTGGACTTCAGCAAAGCCTTTGATACGGTTCCACATAAAGAGCTGATAGATAAATTAGTGAAGATTGGACTTAATCCCTGGATAGTTCAGTGGATTTCAAGCTGGCTGAAGCATAGACATCAGAGAGTTATTGTTAATGGCGAATATTCTGAGCAGAGAGAGGCTACAAGCGGTGTGCCACAAGGGTCTGTTGTGGGTCCTATTCTTTTTAATATGTTTGTGAGTGACATAGGGGAAGGTTTGGTAGGGAAGGTTTGCCTATTTGCCGATGACTCTAAAGTATGCAATAGGGTTGATATTCCTGGAGGGGTCTGTAATATGGTAAATGATTTAGCGTTACTAGATAAATGGTCAAAGCAATGGAAACTGCAGTTTAATGTTTCCAAATGTAAAATAATGCACTTGGGGAAAAGGAATCCTCAATCTGAGTATTGCATTGGCAGTTCTGTGTTAGCAAAAACTTCAGAAGAGCAGGATTTAGGGGGTAGTGATTTCTGACAGTCTCAAAATGGGTGAGCAGTGTGGTCGGGCGGTAGGAAAGGCAAGTAGGATGCTTGGCTGCATAGCTAGAGGTATAACAAGCAGGAAGAGGGAGATTGTGATCCCCTTATATAGAGCGCTGGTGAGACCACATTTGGAGTACTGTGTTCAGTTCTGGAGACCTCACCTACAAAAAGATATTGACAAAATTGAACGGGTCCAAAGACGGGCTACAAGAATGGTGGAAGGTCTTAAGTATAAAACGTATCAGGAAAGACTTAATGAACTCAATCTGTATAGTCTGGAGGACAGAAGGAAAAGGGGGGACATGATCGAAACATTTATATATGTTAAAGGGTTAAATAAGGTTCAGGAGGGAAGTGTTTTTAATAGGAAAGTGAATACAAGAACAAGGGGACACAATCTGAAGTTAGTTGGGGGAAAGATCAAAGGCAACATGAGAAAATATTATTTTACTGAAAGAGTAGTAGATCCTTGGAACAAGCTTCCAGCAGACGTGGTTGGTAAATCCACAGTAACCGAATTTAAACATGCCTGGGATAAACATATATCCATTGTAAGATGAAATACAGGAAATAGTATAAGGGCAGACTAGATGGACCATGAGGTCTTTTTCTGCCGTCAGTCTTCTATGTTTCTATGTTTCTATGTTAAACTCTCCAATACAGATTGTCATGTACAAAAAGGAAGAGAGGACTTTCCAGTTACATGACTCTGGCTGATAAGCAAAGATAGGGGGAGTGTAGCTGGTACTCATAGCAACTTACCAATGACTTTTTTTTTTCAGGGTCACCAGAAATAGACAAGTATGGCCAATGAAAACAAAGATACTACTAATAGTGATAGATGCTTTGAATACAATGCCAAAACATTTGGAGCACCACTTGGACATCAGCGGGATTGACAAAATCACCTTCAGTCAATTGCAAAAGGCAGCTTTATTGGGAACAGCTTACATCCTGTAATGATATCTTTAACATTATCAAAATAACAACAACATCTGCCTATCCCACAGGAATAGGACTAAGTAAGTGAACAAAAATGTCAAACCCAGTCTAAACATCTGGCAACTGTGTGACTAACCACAATAATAAAGGCAGGTCATCAAATATTCTGATCTTAATATGCATACATTTCTAAAAATATCATCCAACACTTTTTTTCTGCACAATTTCTACCAACAATTTATATAATGGGATGATTTTGAATATGATGTAGTGAAAATTTTGCTCTTCCCCCAAGGCAGAGGTTACAGAGAATAAATAAGTATATGTCTATAGATCAATTTCAGTGACACCATAATAAAAACAGTGAGGTTTCCAAGTGCTCAGTTAAAAACCAAATTTTAGATAAAATTAATAATAAAATGTAACATTGAAGAGTACAAACAATGAGACTTCCTAACAGAATGTAATTAAATAGCATGTTGTGGTCTACAATATCATATGTATGTATATATGTATAATGTATGTATGTATAAGATATTTTTGCTGATAATGAAAATTAATGGAAACTAGTATAGATCTATTTCAAGCTAGTTTGCTCTCATCAGCTAGCCTTACCCTTATTGGGATTTGAACAAGGGGAGTAGTAGTAGTAGTAGTAGTAGTAGTAGTAGTAACAACAACAACAACAACAACAACAGTACAACCTTTTGCTTAGGCAGGAAACCCTACATTACCTCAGACAAATGGTTATCCAACATCTTCTTTAAAGCTTCCAGTGTTGGAGCATTCACAATTTCTGGAGGCAAGCTGTTCCATTGATTAATTGTTCTAACTATTGTTCTGTCTGGTTCACTCCGGAAGCCAAAACCAACTCAAAAAGAGAAGCCAGACACACCGGTAAAAGGCAAAGGCAATTTATCAAATTCAAGAAAAACACAGGTAACAGAAAATGTCCTTGCAAACAGGAAAACGCTGTATCTTCAAATATATCCATGAAGGCAAAGGTCCCTGCAGCAATACAGGATTCTTGCTGCCAAGACGAGGCTGTAGATAGCAGACCTAAACCTCCCGCGGGTCTTCCAAACTGCTGGGCCACAAGCCAGGAACAGAGACGTCGAGAACAAAGCAGGTCACCGTAACTCCAACTGATAACACTCCACATGGCTTCAAGGGCTTGCCTGCCTTTTAAACCCTGCTAAGTAGGACCACACCCAAGCCCAGCTGTTCCTAATTCAGTGCTGATAATACTTCTTTAATTGCTCCTTTCTTTGATCTGAACGTCTCTGTCGCATGTCAATGACGGCTTGTGCTTCATCACCTAATGACTCCAAGCTACTGGCTGGGGAGAGCCCCCCCCCGGGCTCTCCTGCTGTTCTCCTTCGTCCCATTCCTGACTTTCCCCTCCCCCGTCCGACTTCTCAGCCCCCTCCTCTTCGCTGTCATCCTCCTCCAGGCATGGAGCCAGCAGAGACACAGCCGGTCCCTGAGCAGCCTCAGGCTGAACCACAACAAACTATCAAGAACTTTCTCCTTAGTTCTAAGTTACTTCTCTCCTCATTTAGTTTCCACCCATTACTTCTTGTTCTACCCTCAAGTGCTTTGGAGAATAGGTTGACTCCCTCTTCTTTGTGGCAACCCCTGAGATATTGGAACACTGCTATCATGTTTTCCCTGGTCTTTCTTTTCATTAAACTAGACATACCCATTTCCTGCAACTGTTCTTCATATGTCTTCAATCTGCCTTCCATTGAGGACCTGTATACTGCATGAGTCAAAAAGAGGGCTGTGAAAATACAGTATTTACTGAACCCTCACATCCTGGACATAAACTGTTTCAACTCCTACCCTCAAAACGTCACATATAATTGACTCTATCATTGCATTTTGCACCAGTAGAAGCTATCAAATAGTCTTCAAGGGAAGCTCCAGGTAGAGAAGATCAAATTCTTACAGTACAGTTAATCACAGTACATTATAAGAAATCTGAAGACTTTTAGCCCGCATTTGTTAAAGTTCTTATGAAATACAGTTTCATCATAAAGTTAATAGTGTAATCATGTTACCTATTAAATCTTCAAGAAATTATCTGAAATTGTGCTATGAAATCCTAATGTGATGTTACAATTTTTGTGCAGATCTGATGTGACTAATGCTCGAAGATATGATATCAAACAATATAACAGCTACTCTGTGGAGAGGATAAAACATGAAAGAAGCATTACCATCATCATGATTGTGATAAGGGCAACATTATCAAAATTTTAGTTTTATTCTGGGTATTAATAGGAAAAAATAGAATTTAAACAAAGTGCCAAGAATATATAATATGCTGAGCAGACTACTAAAAATCAGATGCACCGAGCTCTTTGATAAATATATACAATGTTTTTCTCTCACTTTGGAATGTATTGGAGCTGCAAATCTCAGGATTTTCATTAAAAAATTCTGAGGAAGACTGCTTAACATTGAAAACTAAGTATTCTTTTTCTTGATACCCTTAAGCTTTTTTTCTAGTTCTTTCGCCAAGTGAAGAATACTTAGGAAAATGTTATCCAGTTTTCATTCTGGTCTTCAGCTTTGGCAATGATGATGGCCAGGTGTTCTGTATGGGAGCAGTTAACACTGTCCCAATTGGTAGATTAACCTGCTCCTTTACTCTTCCCACTCATGCCAGGAAACCAAAGACCAACTGTTTTCCTTTCTGTGGACAGGTGTTTGAGACAGATGGTTTCCATTGATACGTTGAGTCCATATTATACTGACTTCTTGCCTTTGATGCCTTTCATCTGGCACATCCACTGTGGACATCCACATCCAAAAAAAAGAGGGGGGAGGAAGGGAGGGAGAGAGGGAGGGAGGGAGGGAGGGAGGGAGGAAGGAAGGAAGGAAGGAAGGAAGGAAGGAAGGAAGGAAGATCCGTGGTTTTCTTCTTTTCTAGCACTCTAGCTGGAAGGGGAAAATGTCAGAATTATTGTCAATTTCATCTGGAAGGAAGAAAGATCTATATTTTCACAACTGGATTTATAAAGAACTTGAGATAAGCTTATAATGCAAATAACTTTAAAAGCCCAGGGTTTCAGAAATGCATTGGTGAAGCTGTTAACATAGATAAAAGGAAATGTCCTGCATTTCACCTGCCCATAATGTACTATCCTTAAATGAAACAGAAGCATTTGTTTATTACAAAATGGAGCTCAGCACTGCACAGCACCACTTGTGCTGGCAAAAAATTAAAAAAATCAGAAAAACACTACTGGTGAAACAAAAATACATTCATTCATTCATTCAATCATTCATTCATTCATTCTTGACAGACAGTGGATCATCTTTAATCTGGATCAGGATGTCAAACTTGCGACCCACAGGCCAGATGCATCATGTGCTGGCCCCGTCCCCACCTGGTTTAGCAAAGGGGAAAAAGACACGATACAACAGTAATGTCGAACCTATGGCACGGGTGCCACAGGTGGCACGCGGAGCCATATCTGCTGGCACGCAAGCCACTGCACTAGCTCATCTCCAACGTGTATGTGTGTGCTGGCCAACTGATTTTTCACTCACACAGAGGCTATGGGAGGGTGTTTTTGGCTTCCAGTTAGCCTCCAGAGGGATGGGGGAGGTTTTTTTTATCCTCACTCCAGTTCCAGGGAAGCCTTTGGAGCCTGGAGAGGGCGAAGCATGAGCCTATTGGGCCCACCAGAAGTTTTGAAATAGGCCATTTCCAGTCCTCCAGAGGGCCTCCAAGGGGTGGGGGAAGCTATTTTTGCCCTCCCCAGGCACTGAGTTATGGGTGTGGGCACTCACACATGCACAGTAGCATGCTCGAGGAAAAAAAGGTTTACCATCACTGCGATATAACATGTGATGACACTGTGATGACACCAGTTTGACACCCCTACTGTAGATTAATCAATAAACTTTTGCTCTGGACAAATTGGTTACCCTTAAAGTTCCTTAATGAGAACATCTATTTTTTTGAAGCATTGAAGAATAAGAGACTCTGTTTGTGAAAAAGTTGGTAACTTTTTTTCAGATATCATTTACAAATCCTGTTGCAAATCCAATGAAAATTGCCAAGTATGAACTGCAATGCTGAATATGTTTTTTTTTAAAGGGGAGCATTCAGTGAAGGGTTACCAAAATTTTTACTACCACACTGTGGGTGTGGTTTATGCATTTTCTTTCAACATCTTTTAGTGCAAATTGGGTGCTCTGGGGTGGAGCTCCATTTTTGCTACCCCACCGCGTTTCCTCCTGTCTGGGCAGTAGCCCATCCCTGGGAGCATTCTATATATTTTTGGTTTCTGACTAGTCAAAACAACTACTAATTAAAGTAAATAACTCTTAGCAATATCACTTAAATTTATGTACCGCTTCACAGTGCTTTACAGCCCTTTCTTTTTTTTTAATTTCTTTATTGAGTTTTCACATATACAGTGATCCCTCGGTTAGCGCGGGGGTTACGTTCCAAGACCTCCCACGCTAACCGATTTCCGCGTTATACTGGATGCGGAAGTAAAACACCTTCTGCGCATGCGCGCCCTGGCCGCACATGCGCAGAAGGTGGAGCGACGCAAATTCGGAGGCTGGCAATGCAATGGTGATTTTTACGGGCTCCTTGCCGCTACCCCCCGCCCGCCCGATTCGCCCCACTCACCGTCATTCTTAAAAGCTCTGAAGGACGAAAGGAATGGAGAATTGCCAGAGCGCCATGAGAACAACAAACTGGGGGATGTGGATGGTGAACCGCGGGCCGCCTCGCCTACGCTCTCCGGACCGCCGGCGGCTGAAAGAGAGTCCAACCCGAGGGGCGCCGGGCCGAGAAGCGGCGACGCGGGCTGGCCGGCCCGAGGCGCCTCGACCCCGCGTCCTCCCCTCTGCTTTCCGTGGCGTTTGGTCTCGCCCGCGCCTCCGCTCCCTGCCATGTTGGATTGCACGGCCGGCGCCGGGGAGAAGTTGGAAGTTTAGTGCCTGTCGGGAGAGCGGGCGGAAGGTGCGAGGATTTCCCGGCTGGCTCGCGCGGGAGCCCCCTTCAGGAGTTGCTGCCGCCGCTCCGCAACCCGCTCGCGGCGCCCCCTCAGGTCGCCGCCCCGATGCGGCCGCAGTAAAGCGCGGGGGAGGCAGGCTGCTGCGCCGCCACCCTCCAGGAGACGCGGGGCCCGACCCCCCAACCGCCCCCAGGCGAGCTTAAGAGAGGCAGCGGCGGAAAGGTTGGCAATCCCGGCCGGGCGCCGGCGGCGGCCGCCATGAACAACAGCCAGCAGCAACAGCAGCAGCCCCCGCCGCCGCGGAGGGTCTCCAACGTGGGCTCCCTGCTGCTCACCCCGCAGGAGAACGAGAGCCTCTTCGGCTTCCTCGGCAAGAAATGCGTGACAATGTGCTCTGTGGTGGTCCAGATATATGCAGCGGAGCGCAATGCTACGGTATGTGGTCAAAGAAATGCTGTGGTGTAGCTTGCCTTGTAAAAGACAATCCACAAAGATCCTATTTTATCAGAATATATGATATCAAGGATGGAAAACAATTGTGGGAACAAGAATTATATACAGTAATAACTTTGTATATAATAGTCCTCCCCGTCATCGGGCGGGAAAAACCGCGGTGTAGGGAAAAAAACGCGGACTTATTTTTTAATTAATATTTTTTGAAAAACCGCGTTGCAGCGTTTCGCGCTAATCGAGAACGCGTAAATCGAGGGACCACTGTAGTTCAAATCACACATTATTCTGTTTTACAGATTATAAACCATCTCTATTAAAATTCTTATAATAGATTTTTACCTGTTGCATTCCATTATATACATTATATTTCATACTTTTATATTCTAATATTTGTTATATTCAATAACTGGTAAATAAAACTTTTTATAAGGTAGCTGTAGATTGTTTCCATTGTACTGTTGCTTCTTATTACATTGTTTCTATATTCTCTTTTGAACCCATTCATGCCATTTTTGCCATGTTCGTTTTGATTCCGAGATTTTGTTTTCCTTGATTGAGTTAGTGAGTTCGTCCATCTCCACGCATGTATATATCTTATCTATAATTAATTCTTCCGTTGGGGTCTGGTCATTTTTCCAGAGTTGTGCTATTGCAATTCTCGTTGCGGTGTTTATGTGTGTTGTTTGTTTTGAGTAGTGTTTTCTCCAAACTCCTAATAGCATAGCTTCCGGAGTGAATTCTATTTCCTCTTTCGTAATCTCTGAAAGCCAGGTATGAGTTGTTTTCCAGATTTTTTGTATCATAGGACATGACTACCACATATGGAAAAAAGTGCCTCTTTCATTTTTACACTTCCAACATGTGTCTAATAAAAAATATAAAATGATTGATGAAATAGTGCCGGATGGCAGGCCCCCCTCAGGTCAGATGGCATTCAACATGCTACTGAGAAGGAGCTGTGGGTTTTTCAGAATATTAATGGTGTTTATAACTTGGCTAGATTAAAGCATTTGTGACATCTAATTGCTAATGTTGCCCTGCAGGAGAGGAAAATCTGAAGCTGCAAAAACAGAATTAGAATGTGCATATGAATATGTGTGTGCATGTGTGTGTTTGTTTTGTAGCACTATAGCACTTAGACCTATATACCACTTCACAGTGCTTTATAGCCCTTTCTAAGTGGTTTACAGAATCAGCATATTGCCCCCAACAAACTGTGTTCTCATTTTACCCACCTAGGAAGAATGTAAGGCTAAGTCAACCTTGAGCCTGGTGAGATTCAAACTGCCAAATTGTAGGCAGCCAGCAATCAGCAAAAGTACCCTGTAGTATTGAATTCTAACTACTATGCCACCATGGCTCTTGCCAATAGAAATTAGTTTTATGTTAGTTGACAAAGAATGGGACCTTATAAGCTAAAACTCACACTCTTATTGCCCAAACCAACCATTATTACTGTACTTCTGTTCCATTACTTCACTTAATCCCCAGGAAACTCTTTTATTATGAAACATTTTGACCCTAATTCATAGGATAGCTCATATCTGAATGGAGGTGGTTATTCCGTTAGTTAGAATACATTCAGTGATGCCTTTTATCTTAATAATAAGATATTTGGAGCTACAATTGCAACAAGTTGCTTAATTGTGTTATACCAAAATAGTGTTGAGATGTTATTCTTCAAGGAAAACAAAACAAAAATCAGATTTTAGCAAATGGTTGGATCTGTGATGGGCAGAGAATGGGAGAACATCAGTGTAATATTTGTTTTACAATAACTTTAGGTGGTACCAGCTGTTTCTGAGCTCAAATCTCTGTGAAAGATAGTTGTTTTCTAGCCAATTTTGTAGGATTTTTAGCATAACATCTCAGTAACAGTGAAGAGTGATCGTTGACAGGTTTCTATGCCAAAAAAAAAATGCAATCTGTTTTTTTTCTTTTACAGTTCCATTTGTAAGAAAGGGATTATATAGAAGAAACTCTTCTGAGAAACAAAATTGCACTTTTCAAGCCTTTTAGGTCTCAGAGCATGTGTTAGGTATTCCTGGGGACATGATTCTGTCATTACAGATTGAAGGGATTGTCACAGAGGTCCTTGAGAATAATCACAACAGCAATAGCACTTAGATGTATATACCACTCCATAGGATTTTTTTTTTTACAGCACTCTCTGAGCAGTTTACAATATCAGCATATTTCCCGCAACAATCTGGGTTCTCATTTAACCAACATCAGAAGGACAGAAAACTCTCTGTCCCCCATTAGGACCAAACTCCATCAGGATCAAATTCCAGGCTGTGGATAGAATTAGCCTACAGTACTGAAATTTAACTATTGTGCATCCAAGTGTTCATCACATTGTGCCCTCAAAAACTCCTTCTTGACTGTGCTCTTCTTGTGAAATAGCAATTCCCTCATAAATCTTGTTATGAAAGAGCTGGGTTTGTAAAAATATAATTATACTTAATGTGCTTTGGGAAACAAGTTTTGCCAGCCATTGTTTAATGTTATGGTTGGTGCTGGTTTCCAAATTTTGGAACAATCTTGAGAATTTACTGCATGGGTTTACTATACAGTGTTCTTACATATAGTAAATAGTGTGGCATCAGCTCAAATGAGTTCTGATTTAATGAAGCTTGAATATAAAGCTTTGGGCCTAAATGCTAGCTATTTTTGTGAGTCTCTTTTGTTCCTGTCAGGCTTGTGATATAGACAGCTGATCTGGTGCCGAAAACACCCTGCACTGTTTTGTTATAAAAACAAGGTTGAATTCATGAATAAGCAAAACCCCCTATGATGTGGTGCGAGGGAGTGCCAGCTGATAGGATATTGCACACATATCACTCCTGACAGGGCCAAGCTATAGGTGATGGAGATAAGTGGGTTGGCATAAAATATGATTAATCTAGCCATTTCTATTCTGTTTTGATTTTAAAATAGACAGAGCCAGCTATTCATCTTCAGTCTGGAAGGAGTAAATCAGCTGATAAATAAAACTGAAATATAAATGGGAGGCTGAGAAAGTCAAATGACTACGAGTTCATAATCTCTTTATGTAAAGCAGGAAAAGGGTATCAAGGCCACAATCCTCTAGATTCTAAAGAGTGGATTTTATAGAATTTATTTTTAGGGATCTTGATGAGGAAAGCTGGCTTTCATAGCAGAGAGAAGTAAAATAATATAAATGCAAAGAAGAAACATAGAAAGGGAGGTGGGTTGAAAAAGAGAAAATAATAATAATGATAGCACTGCCATAGCTGAAGAATTCATGTTATTTCAGGATCCAGTATAAAGTTGGGGTTTATTTTTCTTTTTGGAAACCTTTGTTTCTAGGGAAAAGAAAGAGGGTATTGACAAATTCTGAGAGGAATTCCATGAAGCTCAATCATTTTTTCATCACACTCGTAATCTTAAAAATAATGCATCCCCATAATATCAGGGGAGGAATATAGTTACTGAATGTAAAATATTAAGCATGTCAAATTCCTGAAGCACTTAATTTCAAGCAACAACAAATGCAAAGGGAGCATTTACACAGGTGGATCAATCACACTGTATCAGCAGTCCTAAAGGATACCTCACAACCCTGGTGCCATGTGTTAGAAATGAATGCATCGATTGATTCTGTTTTACACAAAATTTGTCACTAAGCAATGTTTAGCCTCCACCTCTGAGATAGCTTTTAAAACAAAACAAATGCTAGGCATAATTTTAAATTAATTGTTTTGAAATCATCAGTGCTGATCACTATAGGAATTTTTTTTATTTTTATTTATTATTTATTTATTTATTTTGTCCAATGCACAATAATATACAATGACACTTATAGAGATATAATACAGAAGATATAGGAGATATAGGAGAGACAATAGGACAGGGGACTGAAGGCACTCTAGTGCGCTTATGTACGCCCCTTACTGACCTCTTAGGAATCTGGAGAGATCAACCGTGGATAGTCTAAGGGTAAAGTGTTGGGGGTTAGGGGATGATACTACAGAATCCGGTAATGAGTTCCACACTTCAACAACTCAGTTACTAAAGTTGTATTTTTTACAGTCAAGTTTGGAGCAGTTAATATTAAGCTTGAATCTGTTGTGTGCTTTTGTGTTGTTGTGGTTGAAGCTGAAGAAGTCTCTGATAGGCAGGACATTGCAGCATATGATCTTGTGGGCAATACTTAGCTCATGTTTAAGGCGTTGTAGTTTGTTGGCTTGTCTCGGTTAGGCTATGAAACCTTCGACAACACCGAGCAGAGAATTTTAACAGAGCATGGATGTGTGACAAAGCCAAGACACAGACTTAGTTAAATAAGTATTATTTACATATAAACAAAATATAAACAATCCAGAATAAGCACGAAGCAAATACAGAATAATAAGCATTGAGGAATTACAAGATAGAAGCACAAAGCAAAATACAATATAGATAATAAGCACGAAGCTTATTCAAGAAGATACACACAAAGTGTAAACACAACTCCCCCTTCTCTCAGGCAAAGTGAAAAAAGGAAATGACCAAACAGAATAATGAGCTTTTATAGCTTCAATGAGGAAGTGACGAAACCGCCTTGAATATTAACTCTTCAAGTACAAGTTAACTCTTTGAGTGCACATTAACTCTTTAAGTACAAGTTTGGTACAAGTGTACAATATGCAGTTTACAATGGCAATCCCTAACAGCCATGTACCCTGTACTAACATAGTTCTAAGCTTTCAAGACCCAGGATTGTAAGTCTAATTTCGTAGGGAATTCTGTTTCGGGTAGAGGAGTGAAGGGCTCTTCTGGTGAAGTATCTTTGGACATTTTCGAGGGTGTTAATGTCAGAAATATGGTATGGGTTCCAAACAGATGAGCTGTATTCTAGGATGGGTCTGGCGAAAGTTTTGTATGCTCTGGTAAGTAGTGTGAGATTTCCAAAACAGAAGCTACGTAGGATTAGATTAACAACTCTTGAGGCCTTCTTGGTGATGTCGTTGCAGTGGGCTTTGGCACTTAGATCTTTAGTTATTAGTATTCCGAAGTCCTTGACCGAGTGGGGATTATCTGTGATAATTTGTTTATTCAGTTTGTATTTGAAGTTCTGATTCTTTTTGCCGATGTGTAGGACAGAGCATTTGCTGGTTGAGATTTGGAGTTGCCATGTGTTAGACCACTCAGAAACTGAGTCTAGGTCTTTTTGTAGAGAAGTTGTGTTTTCAGTGGTGTTGAAGAGTTTTACATCATCCTCCAAAAGAACAAGTTGCTTGTGATGAGATCACAAAGGTCATTGATGTAAAGAATGAAGAGCGTAGGTCCCAGTACGCTACCTTGGTGGGCACCGCTTTTAACAGGACGGGTGTGGATATGGAGCTTCCTATTTTGACCATGTTGCCTGTTTGACAGGAGTGCAGTAATCCAGCTGTGGGGGGATCGTGAAATGCCATAGGATTTGAGTTTTGGACAGCCAAAAATGAAACAAGCTTGATAAACTTAAAAAAAATCATTGCTGAATTTTTTCAAGAGATCCTGGATGGGATAGGAGTGGGGTGCCTGAGATTTAGGTAGTGATGGGTTAGCTAATATTTAACTCCTGTATTATTACTATTATTATTATTATTATTATTATTATTATTATTATTATTATTAAAAAAATAACTTGCCACTGCCTAGTAGGCAACAGATTTCAAGTGGCTTGCAATGGATTTCCGTTTGCTGCAACACCACTTGGAGATGGTTAGGTTTGTTTTTTTAAGATGTTAAAAGACAGAGTGCTAATGTTCCAAATGAAGTCATTATTTAGGGATTCAAATGTGCTCAATGAGCCAATTTTTAGAATCTAAAGACAGCTAAGGGCCTCAGAAGAGAAGGGAAATACACCACATAGGAGTTGACAGTGTCTTGGAGAGATTCTTTCTTGGAGAATTGGCACTGTAAAATGAGCTTGAAGAAAATCTGTAGAAACGGGAAATGAAAGATGCTACTTTTTTTCTGAGACCAATCAAGAGGAGAGCATTAGTTATATTCTTCCAAGCTTAGCATACTGCCAATTAATAATACATCCACTTTTCAAATGCAAATGCTAATGCTCTTCTTTCCCTTTCTTTAGTACCATCCATTCTGTGTAAAGCCGCACATACCACTCTAAAACCAGATTGAGCTTTGGTTAAATTAAACTGCTTTGCTCATTGTTTGTCAATATTCAAGGAGACCCCATTGTTATGAAAACAATTTGGAATCCAAAACCCCCTTTGTCTTCATTTATATTTAAGGGGAAAGTGTTGCAAAAACAGAGACCTCCTTTGTGTTCAAAGCAGCAGGCTCGACAGCATCCCAATGGTTTCTTTCTCTGTGTTTGTGCGCAAGCAGTAGATGCCACTGCTGGATGCAATAGATGCATGAATGCGATTGGAACCGCCACTTGGTAATTGCATTTTTAAAACAAATCCATGAGTCGCAGAATGAAGTCACAGGTCAGAGTAAAAGGAGAGGTGATTGTTGTTGTTGTTTAATTGTGAAGAAATTAGATTGTTCTTGCTAACAGATGCTTTCACATATTGTGCTATAACGTGAGGAAGTGTGATGCTCCTGTTCTTTGAAGAATGTTAATTACAGTTACTCCAGTGTGGTATATAAGCCCATGCAGTCTGCTTATTATTGCAAAGATAGAAAAAGGGTGGGTAGGTAGTAATGATAGACCCTTTCAGTGAAATTCTGAGGCATGGCTTGCACAACATCCTCTATTTCATTTATATTTCATTCGAGACAATGATGAATCTGCAAACAGATGGGAAGTTGAACAACTATGCTTGTGGTGTGACCAGAACAATCTAGAACTGAACACACTCAAAACCGTAGAAATGGTGGTAGACTTTAGGAGAAACACTTCCACCCTTCCACCTCTCACAATACTAGACAACACAGTATCAACAGTAGAGACCTTCAAATTTCTAGGATCTATCATATCTCAAGACCTAAAATGGTCACCTAACATCAAAAACATAATCAAAAAAGCACAACAAAGAATGTTCTTTCCGCGCCAGCTCAGGAAGCTCAAACTGCCCAAGGAGCTGCTGATACAGTTCTACAGAGAAATCATTGAGTCTGTCATCTGCACCTCTATAACTGTCTGGTTTGGTGCTGCAACCCAACAGGACTGACACAGACTTCAGAGGACAATCAGGACTGCAGAAAAAGCAATTGCTGCCAACCTGCCTTCCATTGAGGACCTGTATACTGCACGAGTCAAAAAGAAGGCGGGGAAAATATTTACTGACCCCTCACATCCTGGACACAAACTATTTCAACTCCTACCCTCAAAACGTCGCTACAGAGCACTGCACATCAAGACAACTAGACACAAGAACAGTTTTTTTCTGAACGCCATCACTCTACTAAACAAATAATTCCCTCAACACTATCAGACTTTCTACTAAATCTGCACTTCTATTCTACTAGTTTTTCTCATCATTCCTATCACCCATTTCCTCCCATGTTGACTATGACTGTAACTTGTTGCTTATATCCTAAGATTTTTTATTAATATTGCTTCTTCATTGCTTATTTGACCTCTATGACAATCATTAAGTGTTGTACCACATGATTCTTGACAAATGTATATTTTATTTTATGTACGCTGAGAGCATATGCACCAAGACAAATTCCTTGTGTGTCCAATCACACTTGGCCAATAAAATTCTATTCTATTCTGTTCTATTCTAATTCCCAGTTATATACATTCAGCCTTGCTGAAGCATCATAGTCAATCTAATTATGGCCAATATACAGCATACATATACATACATTGTAGGTCTTTGACGTACAATCACAATTGCAACAATTGGGACCTACAATCGCAATAATCCTAACATTTCTGTTGCTAAGTGAGACAGTTGTTAAGTGAGTTTTTCCCCATTTTATGACTGTTCTTGCCACAGTTGTTAAGTTAATCCCTGAAGTTGTTAAGTTGGTAACATGGGTTGTTAAGGGAATCTGGATTGACTTTGCTTGCCAGTAGGTCACAACAAGTGATCACATGTCCCTATGATACTGCATAAGTATATATACCAATTTTCCAAATTTTTATCAATGATTCTGGGGATGCCACAACAATCATAAATGTGAAAAATGGTCTCAAATCATTTTAAATGCTATTGTAACTTTAAATCTTCACTAAACAAATTGTTTTGAAATTAAGGACTTACCTTATATATAATGCTCTATCTGGTCATTAATTATAGTGAAATCCTGAGGGTAGAGGATGAACCTCCTTTACCAAATATAAATCTATGAATGAATGCTAGGTGGATAAAATGCACATCAAAGAAAGTTGACTATTTGCAGAAGAGACGGAGTAACGACTCGGACACCAGAGCTGGATTTAAACTTGGGTCATTTTATTATAATAAATTTGCATAATTTATTAATTAAATTAGCATGAATTAGCATAAATTTGCATAAATCAACATATTCAACTATGACCCGGAAACAGTGGACCTGCAGGGTCAAACAAACACTTCCGGGGCGGAAATGACGTAAAAGGTCAACATTCCTGGGCAACTAAGGGCGTAGTCGATGCTGGTCCAGGTGAGGGACCTCTCCCTCACCTGAGACCCTGCCATGCACTCGCATGAGGGGGGTCCCGCCGGCTCACCCCTACCCTGGGACTTCAATAGCGGGACCCAAAGACAGGTTCCCCCCAAGTGCGCAGGTAGCACCCACCATGGGCTTGGAGAGAACCTGTCAATCATCCCCAAAGATGCCCAAGGGAGAACGCGCAGTTGCTGAACCACCACCCAGATTTCCGCCCCTAACCTGCCTACCCAAATGACCAGAGGTAAGCCAATCAACCTATTAAATGCAAGCACCCCCTAACCGCACATCCATCTCCCCAGTGTGGAATGGGCGAAAAAACAGCCCCGCCTAATGGGCGAGGCTGCAAAAAATTCCCATTCGGCCCCCGAAGGCGACCCACCAGGCACACTGCAAAATAGGGAAGGGCGGGTGGGTGTCTGCTCGAGAGCTGGGTCCGGGGCGAAAAGGCCTGCTTCGAGGCCTGCTGCCCTTAAATAGGGCCAGCAAGCCCCGCCCGGACCCTCCGTCATGCCCAGCCACGTGGGCAGGGCATTCCCGGCCGAAATCTCGCCTCGCGAGATTTCGGCCGAAACCAAGATGGCGGCCGCCATGGAAGGGTCCGAGTCTGCCCGGCCCTTCCGCAAAAGCGGCGTGAGGCCGGTAAGTCAGCCGGCGATATTGCAGAAGAGACGGAGTAACGACTCGGACACCAGAGCTGGATTTAAACTTGGGTCATTTTATTATAATAAATTTGCATAATTTATTAATTAAATTGGCATGAATTAGCATAAATTTGCATAAATCAACATATTCAACTATGACCCGGAAACAGTGGACCTGCAGGGTCAAACAAACACTTCCGGGGCGGAAATGACGTAAAAGGTCAACATTCCTGGGCAACTAAGGGCGTAGTCGATGCTGGTCCAGGTGAGGGACCTCTCCCTCACCTGAGACCCTGCCATGCACTCGCATGAGGGGGGTCCCGCCGGCTCACCCCTACCCTGGGACTTCAATAGCGGGACCCAAAGACAGGTTCCCCCCAAGTGCGCAGGTAGCACCCACCATGGGCTTGGAGAGAACCTGTCAATCATCCCCAAAGATGCCCAAGGGAGAACGCGCAGTTGCTGAACCACCACCCAGATTTCCGCCCCTAACCTGCCACGGAGCGGGGGTCAGATCTCTATCTTGGCCCCCCGACTCCCCCCTCTATCTGCGCCAGCTCACGCAGAGACCGCTGCAGGTCCTGTAAGAAAATGGCGTTCCCCTGCTCTGACAGGTGAACGCCATCGGCCCGGTAAAGCCACGGCCGATCTACGGTGATGAGGGGATGGGCCACTACAACCCCACCTAAATTCCCTGACTACCCTTCCCAGGGCCTTATTGCCTCTACACCTGACCCGGTGAATGGCCCTAAGGGAAAAGGCGACCCACAAAGATCCCCAGGGGATCGAAGACCGCACCACATACATGGCGGGCCACACAGCGTGAAGCCACCGCAGGCTCCCGCAAGCCTGGCGGGTCCCCAGCCGACCCCCAAGCCGTACCGGTCCTTGCCCCCAAGAGCAAGACCAGCGACCGGGGCGCAGCAATGAGGATGCCGCCCTCCCCGAACAACTGGGCGTAGCCATGTGACCACCCGCCCAGCACCGCCTGGGCGCAGCAATGGAATGCCGCCCTCCCAGCACACATCCAGGCGCAGCAATGAAATGCCGCCCCTGGCACCAACTGGGCGCAGCAATGGGATGCCGCCCTCCCAGCACACATCCAGGCGCAGCAATGGAATGCTGCCCCGGCACCAACTGGGCGCAGCAATGGGATGCCGCCCTCCCAGCACTAACTGGGCGCAGCAAAGGGATGCCGCCCTCCCAGCACCACCTGGGCGCAGCAATGGGATGCCGCCCTCCCAGGACCAATCTGGGCGCAGCAACGGGATGCCGCCCTCCCAGCACCTCCTGGGCGCAGCAATGGGATGCCGCCCTCCCAGGACCAACTGGGCGCAGCAATGGGATGCCGCCCTCCCAGGACCAACTGGGCGCAGCAATGGGATGCCGCCCTCCCAGGACCAACTGGGCGCAGCAATGGGATGCCGCCCTCCCAGCACCACCTGGGCGCAGCAATGGGATGCCGCCCTCCCAGGACCAACTGGGCACAGCAATGGGATGCCGCCCTCCCCGCACCACCTGGGCGCAGCAATGGGATGCCGCCCTCCCAGGACCACCTGGGCGCAGCAATGGGATGCCGCCCTCCCAGGACCAACTGGGCGCAGCAATGGGATGCCGCCCTCCCAGCACCACCTGGGTGCAGCAATGGGATGCCGCCCTCCCAGGACCAACTGGGCGCAGCAATGGGATGCCGCCCTCCCAGGACCAATCTGGGCGCAGCAACGGGATGCCGCCCTCCCAGCACCTCCTGGGCGCAGCAATGGGATGCCGCCCTCCCAGGACCAACTGGGCGCAGCAATGGGATGCCGCCCTCCCAGGACCAACTGGGCGCAGCAATGGGATGCCGCCCTCCCAGGACCAACTGGGCGCAGCAATGGGATGCCGCCCTCCCAGCACCACCTGGGCGCAGCAATGGGATGCCGCCCTCCCAGGACCAACTGGGCACAGCAATGGGATGCCGCCCTCCCCGCACCACCTGGGCGCAGCAATGGGATGCCGCCCTCCCAGGACCACCTGGGCGCAGCAATGGGATGCCGCCCTCCCAGGACCAACTGGGCGCAGCAATGGGATGCCGCCCTCCCAGCACCACCTGGGTGCAGCAATGGGATGCCGCCCTCCCAGGACCAACTGGGCGCAGCAATGGGATGCCGCCCTCCCAGGACCAACTGGGCGCAGCAATGGGATGCCGCCCTCCCAGCACCACCTGGGCGCAGCAATGGGATGCCGCCCTCCCAGGACCAATCTGGGCGCAGCAATGGGATGCCGCCCTCCCAGGACCAACTGGGCGCAGCAATGGGATGCCGCCCTCCCAGGACCAACTGGGCGCAGCAATGGGATGCCGCCCTCCCAGCACCACCTGGGCGCAGCAATGGGATGCCGCCCTCCCAGGACCAACTGGGCACAGCAATGGGATGCCGCCCTCCCCGCACCACCTGGGCGCAGCAATGGGATGCCGCCCTCCCAGGACCACCTGGGCGCAGCAATGGGATGCCGCCCTCCCAGGACCAACTGGGCGCAGCAATGGGATGCCGCCCTCCCAGCACCACCTGGGTGCAGCAATGGGATGCCGCCCTCCCAGGACCAACTGGGCGCAGCAATGGGATGCCGCCCTCCCAGGACCAACTGGGCGCAGCAATGGGATGCCGCCCTCCCAGCACCACCTGGGCGCAGCAATGGGATGCCGCCCTCCCAGGACCAATCTGGGCGCAGCAATGGGATGCCGCCCACCCAGCATAGCGGTAGAAACGCCCGTCCTACCGCACACCCCGTCTCCCCCGCCAGACAACAAGGACCCAGCCGCCACGATGGCAGGGTCCCCACCCCCGATGGCACCGTGTTGCTGAGTGGTCCCGGAGCACTCATGACCCAAAGCAACACCGTCGGTCCATCCTGGCGGGGTTGAATAGAAGGGGACCAAAGGGAGCCCTGGCCTAAGATCTTACCCCGGACCCTCAACTGGCCGTTCATAGCCTAAAACAGGCCGTCGACCGCCAGCGGTCGGCATCCCCGAATCCTCAGTATCGAGAACGCCGTCACCGTACTAGAGGCGGCGCCACTGCGGAACGAGCGTTCCCACAAGCGGCGGGATCCACGCTTGGCCTAGCCAAACCCTGTACTCCAAAACCCGCCCGACTAAGGCAATGAGATGGAAGGCCAAAAGGACCTAGCAACCAGTGATAAGGCCCTGGCCAGCCGTCCCGCATCTTCACTATGCGGAACTCACCATAAATCCACAAACCAGCCCCCGCCTTAGACAAAAGGCAAGGCCGGCCACCTGGACCACAAAGTCCTAACTGAAAGGCCACACTGCCTAAACTGGACACAAATATGGCCAGGTACACAACTGGGGCAGGCCAGCTATAGGGGTAACCTGTATCCTGCCTGAACCCCCCGAACTCTGCACCTGTCTGCTGTGAATCCCCCGGAGTGCAGGCACCACAGAGAGGGCCATAGCCCAGCAGACCTTTACTCTCCTACGCCCGGGAGACCCCCCAGACTCCAAAGGTGGCCGGGGAACGCCACTGGCGACACCCGGGCCCACGGGGTCAGGGTCCGAAAGCTGGACAACTGACCACGGGACAGGGCATCAGCGACCCCGTTATCCACCCCGAGGACATGCCTAGCCAAAAACAATGCGTTTAGGGACAAGGACCTGTGCCCAAAATGACGGACAAGCCGCATGACCCTGTCACTCATAGAGGACAGGGCATTCACCACATGGACCACCGCCAGGTTGTCACACCAAAAGTGCACGGACTTGTCCCTAAACTGCTCCCCCCAAAGCTCTAAGGCCACTATTAAGGGGAAGAGCTCTAAGAACGTAAGGTCCTTAACCAAGAAGAGGCACTCCATTCCGGAGGCCATGCCGACCAGCACCACTGGTCACCTAACACTACCCCGAAACCACAAGTCCCCGCGGCATCAGAGCAGAGCTGCAACTCAGCTTCCAAAAGAAGCTCGTGCCTCCAGAAAGACAAACCATTAAACCTAACCAAGAAATCCCGCCACACGCCGAGGTCAGCCCTGACCCCAGCGCAAAGGCGGGTACGATGATGGGGCAGACGGAGCCCCTCCATCGTGTCTTACGACCTCCTGGAAAAAACCCCACCAGGAACAACCACCCGACAGGCAAAATTAAGAATGCCTGCCAATTCCTGAAGCTGCCGTAGGATAACCTTCCGGCAGCCCAGCACCTCATCGAGCTTTCTTCTGATCCTAAGCAACTTCTCTAGGGGCAACCGAAGATTGCACCTCCGAGTCCAATTCAATACCGAGACAGGTAATCCTGGTGGCAGGGCCCTCGGTCCCCTCCGAGGCTAAAGGCCCCCTCAACAGAGCGCAAAGGGCTTCGAAGACCAGCATTAGAGCAAAGCAATGCTCTGAACGCGCAGGCCCCACCAACAAGAATCCATCGAGGTAGTGAACGACCGATCCCAGACCGCTGCGCCTCCTGAGCGACCACTCCAAGAAGGTGCTAAAACTCTCAGAAAGAGAGCATGGGACAGAGCAGCCCATTGGCAGTGCCCTGTCCACAAAAAACCCACCTTCGCAATGGAAGCCCAGAAGCCCGAATCCGTCTGGGTGTATGGGGAGGAGCCGGAATGCCGACTCAATGTCGCATTTTCCCATAAGGGCTCCAACCCCACACTTCCTAACCATGGCACGGCCGCATCAAATGATGCGTACCGCACCGAACAAAGTTCGTCAGGAATGAAATCATTCACTGACTCCCCTTTAGGAAAAGACAAGTGGTGAATCAACCTAAATTCACCCCTCGCCTTTCAGGGGACCACCCCTAAAAAGGGGCCCCTCCCCTGCAAGGGATCCTGAATCCCTGTGAGAAACCTAGCAAGAGAGCACCGCTCTCGAGCGAGGGTGGTAGTCCCTCAACCAACCCTCGAGCGTGCTTACATACTTGGGCTGGGCCCATTTTCCCCCAGTAGGTGGGGTTTGTTCCCTGGACCCCCTCCCCTCTTAACCGTCCCCTTTAGGGGCAGGGGCACACCAAAGCGGCATGGGCACCTTGCCCTCCCGCACGCACGGCTGTACCTACAAAAGGGGGCGAAAACAAGCCCCCTTGCAGCAAAGCCCTGACATGCAGCGAACGGGTCCCACACTGTGGTGGCCCCCGTACCTAATACCCCTGGTCCCGACGGGTAAGCCTTCAAAAAGGGGCGGAGGCACTATGGCCCGCGTTGGCGGGGTCCGAACCCCCCACCCCTGATACACCAGGCCATAGCAAAAAACTGCCCCAGGGGCCCGTGCCCCCGCAGTAGGAGCCGGCGGGGGGGGCAAACCTGGTTACAGGTGCCCCCCCCGAAAACCCCCCAAAACTAGGACCGGGTGGCCACCAACCGTAGTCCCCCCCCAGCAGGACCCACGGGGGGGGGGCTTCCTGGCTACCTTGGCCGAGGGCCTCATCACCTTCCCAGGCACAGCTACCATGGGGCAACTAACTATTTAAATAATTAATGTTTGACTGTAATTGTTTTACTGGTTTGACTACGCCTTTACTGAAAGAGTAGTAGATCGTTGGAACAAACTTCCAGCAGACTTGGTATATAAATCCACAGTAACAGAATTTAAACATGTTTGGGATAAACATATAGCCATCCTGAGATAAAATACAGTAAATATTATAAGGGCAGACCAGAGGGACCAATAGGTCTTTTCCTGACTTCGGTGTCTCTATATAAATAATTAAATAATAGTAACTATAAATATCAGTAGTATTATGTATGTTTTGTTTTACACCATGGTTCTTATTTTAACAATAATGAAACCGGGGCTGCCCGGCCCCAAAAGAGGGCAGCAAATGGCCTCTGCCCAAACAGGCAGCGCAGCAGCAGGAAGCTGCCGCCAAGGGCCTAACTGCCCTCTGAACAGGGGCCACGAACCGGGGGGGGCCGCACACGCGAGCCCTCCGCCCGATCCCCCCGTAACCGAGGGGGCGACCGGAACGGCACAGGCCCAGCCTCCCCGCCGGACCCGAAGCCCATTACCGCTCCACGAGCCTCCGATGAGGCTCTCAAGATGGCGGCCGCAACACGCAGCCGCCTTTTACGAAGCGGGGGGGGGGCTAACGCCGGGCTCCAGCCTAGCCTGAAGAGGAGAAGACCGCAGGCCTCGGAAGGGCTAAGCTGCAGCCTCCTCAAGCCTCCGACGAGGCTTCCACAAGCAGCGGCCGCCCACGCGGCTGCCGAAGGAGTCCACGAGCAGACAACCATGTGTCTGCTCGAGAGCTGGGTCCGGGGCGAAAAGGCCTGCTTCGAGGCCTGCTGCCCTTAAATAGGGCCAGCAAGCCCCGCCCGGACCCTACGTCATGCCCAGCCACGTGGGCAGGGCATTCCCGGCCGAAATCTCGCCTCGCGAGATTTCGGCCGAAACCAAGATGGCGGCCGCCATGGAAGGGTCCGAGTCTGCCCGGCCCTTCCGCAAAAGCGCCGTGAGGCCGGTAAGTCAGCCGGCGATATTAAATGTGGATAAATCGTGTATGTGTTTGATCATGAATTAAATAGCTATTTAAAAAGACTATATTGATGATTAGCATACCTCAGTTTGCCAAATCCTGTTCTAAAACATAGTATGTACGGTGCTTGGCATCAATTCTACAGGCAATGCTGCCATGAGTATTAAGTCATACTGTTCAATTACTTTGTAACTGAATGCTGACACCTACTGACATACAGAATCATCAGACTATAATAACACCGTTGAATGATGATTGATGTGCCTCTTGCATATTATTTTATTCTCTCCCTCCTTCTTCCCCCTCCGTTTTACTCAGTTGTATTTAGTTATAAAAAAAGCTGTGGATCCCGTCAAATCAAAGCAATTGCACAGTAAAAGAAAAGCAACTGTTGCCAATGTAGCTATTAAAACATCGGGGATTTTCTGAATCTGAGTTACTTGACAGTTAGTCCCACTAAATAAAAATGGGACCATCTCCAGCAGTGAATCTTCAAACAGCTTAAAATGACACAGCACGGAACAGACAAGAAAGCAGTATTTATTTCCATATCTTTGTTATCAAGTTTCTAAAGCAAGCTATCATATCCTTAGCAGTACTTCATCCTACGCTTACAAATAGTGCAAAGTCATTTAAATGGGGTTGTCCGAGGTTCAGATGTCACTTTGATTGATTTATTGAGTGTCATTAAGTCACTATTGATTCTTAGCAACCCATCCAGAGACTTAATTCTTCAGGAGGATCTATACCCAGTCTGGTGATTCAGGTCTTCTAATGACATACTCATTGCTACTTGAATCCATCCATTTTCTTGTGGGCCATCCTCCTGTTCCCTTCCACCTTTCCCAGCATTAGAAAATTCTAAAAACTGAGAGAGATGTTTTTTTATGTACTATGAAATGTGATAATTTGAAGATGTCATGATAAGATAATTTGAACCTGCCTTGATTGAAACTTCAAATTATCATATTTCAAAAGCATTATGGTTTGATTTGTTCAATGATCCATGTATGTTTTCTTGGCTATCCATGATATTCTCAGGGGTCTTTTCCAATACCAAAGTTCAAAGACATAAATAATCTTCTTCTTCCTCCTTCCCTTCCCCGTCCCCCTCCCTCCTCCTCCTCTTCCTCCTCCTTCTTCTTTATCAAAAATAAAACCAAAATAAAATAAACAATTCCAATATAATTATTAGAGCCACAGCGGTGCAGTGGTTAGAGTGCAGAACTGCAGACTACTTCTGCTGACTGCCAACTGCCTGCAATTTGCCAGTTCGAATCTCACCAGACTCAAAGTTGACTCAGCCTTCCATCCTTCCAAGGTGGGTAAAGTGAGGACCCACATTGTTGGGGGCAATATGCTGATTCTGTAAGCCACTTAGAGAGGGCTCTAAAGCACTGTGAAGTGGTATATAGATCTAAGTGCTATAGTGCTACAAAACAAACACACACATGCACACACATATTCAGATGCACATTCTAATTCTGTCTTTGCAGCTTCAGATTTTCCTTTCCTGCAGGGCAACATTAGCAATTAGATGTCCCAAATGCTTTAATCTAGCCAAGTTATAAACACCATTAATATTCTGAAAAATCCACAGCTTTTTCTCAGTAGCATGTTGAATGCCATCTGACCTGAGGGGGCCTGCCAATCCGGCACTATATCATCAATCATTTTATATTTTTTATCCATGTGATTTTCTGGTAGAAATGGTTTCCCTTTGTTTTCTTTCATGCCAAATAAATTGTTGTCTTTGCCATTGTTATTAAACTGATCATCTGCTTCTGGCATCTTCCTGTATATGCTGCCATCCTATATAGGTGCCTGCTGCTTTAGTTACACAGCTGGGATGATCTTCACTCCTTGCTGGAGTATATACTCTTGACATTCACTCGCTGCCTTCTTCAAACGTTTCTCCCAAGAACAATTCCATGTTATAGCTAGAGCAAATAGCAGTACTTGCTGGCTATGTCTATATGTGTATGTGTGCAAGTAAAAGTTCCTTACAAGTATGTAAAGAAAAACAGCGTTATTCAATACATATTCAATATTTTTGTCTCTATTAAATTATTTTGTTATTATTTATTTATTTAGATTAGATTAGATTAGATTTATTGGATTTACATGCCGCCCCTCTCCGTAGACTCGGGGCGGCTCACAACAATGGTAAAAAACAATACATCGTAACAAATCTAATATTTACCAATCTAAATTACAGTTTTAGGTTAAAAAATCCAAAAGAAACCCCAATATATAAAAAACAAGCACACAGTTGAATCATACACAGAAACTACATGGGCAAGGGGAAGATGTTTCAATTCCCCCATGCCTGATGGCAGAGGTGGGTTTTAAGGAGTTTCCGAAAGGCAAGGAGGGTGGGGGCAATCCTAATCTCTGGGGGGAGCTGGTTCCAGAGGGTCGGAGCCACCACAGAGAAGGCTCTTCCCCTGGGTCCCGCCAGACGACATTGTTTAATTGACGGGATCCAGAGAAGGCCGACTCTGTGGGACCTAACCGGTCACTGGGATTCGTGCGGCAGAAGGCGGTCCCGGAGATATTCTGGTCTGATGCCATTTATTTATTTATTTATTTGTTTGTTTGTTTGATTTTTTTAATGCCACCCTTCTCCTTAGACTCAGGGCGTCTTACAACATGTTAGCAATAGCACTTTTTAACAGAACCACCATATTGCCCCCACAATCTGGTTTTATGTGCCTGTAAAAGCTCACTATTTAGTTCCTAAAGATCACATATAATCTCCCTCCCTCAACCTTTTTACTTCTGTAGTAGGGTGCCTATACCATCCTAAAAAACCCTACTAGTTCCATATATTTAAAGCATTTCCATTTTCTCATCTTCGTACAAGGCTTATCTAATATTAAAGGTTACTTGCCAATTATATCTAGTTTTTGCCTCACTTAGGAACTGGATTTCTCAGTTTTGCTAGCTTTCCTTGAACTAAGGAAGTGAAATATTGATGAATTTTATCAAGCTTTCCTGTACACTGTACCCTGTAGATATGTTGGATTTCAAGTTCCATCTAGGCTGGAAGATTAATGGGAATTGAACTCCAAAACATCTGAAAGGCACAAACCAGAGAAGGCAAATTTATGGCACCAGAAAAGTTGTTGCAAAGTATAACATTTGTACAAAAATATGCATTTTGAAGTAAAGGCTTTAAAAGTTCCTAGTGAAGCATAAGCTATGTTGCTGTGAGATTTGACTTGAAAGACTTGTTGTGTGGACTTACTGTGATAATTGTCAGTCACACACAGTATACATAGGATGGGAAGCCTCCAGTTGTTGTTGGAATACTGTATTTTTCCATATTCCATATTCTTCCGTGTATAAGATACAACTTTTTCTTTGAAATATTATCTTGAAAATGGAGGGGCATCTTATATACAGGGGGCAGGATAAGCCTCTATCTATGCAGTTCTATCATTCCTCTCTTTTGAAGTTGCTTCCTGTATCACATTGACATTCTATTGTTTTTGTGATGCATATTCTTGTGTATTACTCGAACAAGATGGTTTCTGCAAAGTGATGCTTACTACTAGAAGCTGCATGAAACATGGGGTTCTTATACATGGGGGCTGTCAAGTTCACCCACTGACAATCTCAAAGAAAAACTCTTGTTAGTGTTGCTCACCCATACTCCCCATCACATTATATTCATTAGTCATCACCCACCCACTCACGCACGCATGCCCCTTCCCGTGGTCCTGAAAGTTATTTTATTTTATTTATTTGTTTGTTTGTTTGTTTGTTTGTTTGTTTGTTTGTTTGTTTGTTTGTTTGTTTGTTTGTTTGTTTGTTTGTTTGTTTCTTTGTTTCTTTGTTTCTTTGTTTCTTTGTTTCTTTGTTTCTTTGTTTCTTTGTTTCTTTGTTTCTTTGTTTCTTTGTTTCTTTGTTTCTTTGTTTCTTTGTTTCTTTGTTTCTTTGTTTCTTTGTTTCTTTGTTTCTTTGTTTCTTTGTTTCTTTGTTTCTTTGTTTCTTTGTTTCTTTGTTTCTTTGTTTCTTTGTTTCTTTGTTTCTTTGTTTCTTTGTTTCTTTGTTTCTTTGTTTCTTTGTTTCTTTGTTTCTTTGTTTCTTTGTTTCTTTGTTTCTTTGTTTCTTTGTTTCTTTGTTTCTTTGTTTCTTTGTTTCTTTGTTGTTTCTTTCTTTATTTATTTATTTGTTTGTTTGTTTGTTTTTTATTTAGATTTGTATGCCGCCCCTCTCCGTGGACTCGGGGCAGCTCACAGCAAAATATAACAATCTTAACAAATCCAAATAAATTTAAAATATTTGAAAAAAGTTTTTAAAAAAAGAACCCCATTTACTAACAAGCACACACACAAACATACCATGCATAAATTGTACATGCCCGGGGGAGGTGTTTCAGTTCCCCCATGCCTGACGGCAAAGGTGGGTTTTAAGGAGTTTACGGAAGGCAGGGAGAGTAGGGGCAGTTCTAATCTCTGGGGGGAGTTGGTTCCAGAGAGTTGGGGCCGCCACAGAGAAGGCTCTTCCCCTGGGGCCCGCCAACTGACATTGTTTAGTTGACGGGACCCGGAGAAGGCCCTCTCTGTGGGACCTAATCGGTCGCTGAGATTTGTGTGGCAGAAGACGGTCTCGGAGATATTCTGGTCCAATGCCATGAAGGGCTTTAAAGGTCATAACCAACACTTTGAATTGTGACCGGAAATTGATCGGCAGCCAATGCAGACTGCAGAGTGATGGCGAAACATGGGCATACCTAGGAAAGCCCATGACTGCTCTCGCAGCTGCGTTCTGCACGCTCTGAAGTTTCCGAACACTTTTCAAAGGTAGCCCCATGTAGAGAGCATTACAGTAGTCGAACCTCGAGGTGATGAGGGCATGAGTGACTGTGAGCAATGAGTCCCGGTCCAGATAGGGCCGCAACTGGTGCACCAGGCGAACCTGGGCAAACGCCCCCCTCGCCACAGCTGAAAGATGGTTCTCTAATGTGAGCTGTGGATCGAGGAGGACGCCCAAGTTGCGGACCCTCTCCGAGGGGGTCAATAATTCCCCCCCCAGGGTAATGGATGGACAGATGGAATTGTCCTTGGGAGGCAAAACCCACAGCCACTCCGTCTTATCTGGGTTGAGTTTGAGTCTGTTGACACCCATCCAGGCCCCAACAGCCTCCAAACACCGGCACATCACTTCCACTGCTTCGTTGACTGGACATGGGGTGTTACTCCATAAACCAGTCTCTATCTTCAGCTTACAGTTCTTAAAGGAGAATATCTTCTTGCATTAGTGTCCAAGCTGCCCAAGGACCAGTGCAGCCTCTCCCCACCGAATGGCAGCTCCCAGACGGCCAGTATGCAGGAACTGATAGGGGCATCTTATAGATGGAAAAATACAGTACTCTCCAGTGCCTCAAGAAGCATAGTCACTATTTGTATTACAGCAGATCTTGAAATGCAGATATCCTAGTACAACAAACAAAAATAAACATTAATTTATAGTTATAATCAAATTGAAAAGTTCATTCATTTACAGTATTAGTTGATGAACTGATGACCAATAATTACATATATCTCCAAAACAGAATTATAGGATTGATACCAAAACCTAATTATTTACTGATACACACTTTGCATGCTATGGGGAAATTAGGAGGAGATAGAAAATTAGCACAGGAACATTTAGTGCAGTCAAGATTCTTGCATATTAACCATTATTTTATAATCTAAAGAATATACTTTGAAAATGCTATGATACAAATCTGCATAAAACCTATGCACTAAGTAAAATTTTCTAATGTTATGTTTCTATAGACTGCCCATAAACAATGTCTTATATAGTCTTTCTTTAAATTGTGGTATCATTTTACTACTGGTTATGAATCCACATTTTTAAAAAAATAGCGCCAGCGACTTACCGCCGGCAGCATTTGTCGGAGGGTCGGGGGAGACACCGGACTCCCCATGGTGGCCGCCATTTTGTTTTCGGCCGAAATCTCGCGAGACGAGATTTCGGCCGAGAGTCAGGCCTACATGGCCTGACATGCTGCGTGGTCCGGGCGGGGCTTGCTGGCCCTATTTAAGGGCTTGCAGGCCCTGGGCCAAGCCTGTTCGCCCGGACTCGCAGCCTGAGCAGACACCCACCCGCCCTCCCTATTTTGCAGTGTGCTATTATGGGTCGCCCCTAGGGGGGGCGAATGGGAATTTTTTGCGGCTTTGCCCCTTAGGCCGGGCCGTTTTTTCGCCCATTCCACACTGGGGAGATGGATGTGCGGTTAGGGGGTGCTTGCACCTGTTAGGCTGATTGGCTTACCTTTGGTCATTTGGGTAGGTAGGTTAGGGGCGGAAAACTGGGTGGTGGTTTAACAACTGTGCGTTCTCCCTTGGGCATCTTTGGGGATGATTGACAGGTTCTCTCCAAGCTTGTGGTGGAAGTGACCTGAGCAGTTGGGGGGAACCTGTCTTTGGGTCCCGCACCTTGAAGTCCCCGGGTAGGGGTTAGCCGGCGGGACCCCCCTCATGCAAGTGCATGGCAGGGTCTCAGGTGAGGGAGTGGTCCCTCACCTGGACTAGCATCGAGATACGCCCATATGTTGCCCAGGAATGTTTATTGCTACGTCATTTCCGCCCCGGAAGTATTTGTTTGACCCTGCAGGTCCATTGTTTGGGTCATACTTACTTATGTGGTTATGCTAATTTATTTAAATTAAATTATGCTAATTTATGTTAATAAAAATGACCCAGTTTTAAATCCAGCTCTTGTGTCCGTGTCGTTATTCCGTCTCTTCGACAAAATAAGAACCACTCGTTTGGAATATTTGAACTTACACAGGATCTTATATATCCAATAACGAAATGATTGAATATTTAAACCAAATAATCAATATGTTTTTTAATCAATATGTTTTTAAAAAAATAATAATTTTCTATTCAACCATTTATTATTATTATTGTTATTGTTATTGTTATTGTTATTGTTATTGTTATTGTTATTGTTATTGTTATTGTTATTGTTATTGTTATTGTTATTGTTATTGTTATTGTTATTGTTATTGTTATTGTTATTGTTATTGTTATTGTTATTGTTATTGTTATTGTTATTGTTATTGTTATTGTTATTGTTATTGTTATTGTTATTGTTATTGTTATTGTTATTGTTATTGTTATTGTTATTGTTATTGTTATTGTTATTGTTATTGTTATTGTTATTGTTATTGTTATTAATTAGATTTGTATGCCGCCCCACTCTGTAGACTATCTCCATATCTATCTATCTATCTATCTATCTATCTATCTATCTATCTATCTATCTATCTATCTATCTATCTATCTATCCATCCATCCATCCATCCATCCATTCATTTGATTTATATGCCATCCCTCTCCAGGGACTTGGGGCAGCTTACAACATATAAAAAGAATAATACAATACAAATCCTAAATCCAATTAATATAAAACCCACTTATCTAATCTAAAATCCCCATTATATTAAAAATCAATCATTCCCACTCAACAACAACATACATATCATTCGTCAGCCAAAGGCTAGAGTCTAAGGGCCCCAAGCCTGATGACATAGATGAGTCTTTAGACTCTTATGGAAGGCGAGGAGGGTGGGGGCAGTACGAATCTCCAGGGGGAGCTGATTCCAGAGGGCTGGGGGCTCTAAAAGAAGGTTCATCTCCTAGGTCCTACCAAGTGACATTGTCTAGTTGACGGGACCTGGAGAAGGCTGACTCTGTGGGACCTAACTGGTCACTGGGATTCATGCGGCAGAAGGTGGTCCCGCAAATATTTAACACAAATTCAGTGATCTATCCACCAGGTCACTTTGTACTTTTGGGGTTGAAATAATGATAAATCTACCAGTTTTGACTTTTCTCATATTTATATTTTCAAACAACTCTAAAGTCCTGTTTGTCCCTTTTATAAAGCATGTACAATTTTTTCTGAAGTGAAAATGAAAGAGGTTTTCTGGACAATGAGATGCAGAGACATGACTTTAAAAAGTCAATGAAAAAATATGAAAGCATTAAAATCTATTTCAATGTGACTTTTTATGACCTATTTTTTTCTAAACATGGGGTTTTGTAGTCCTCTTAATATTGCCTATTAAAAATGTTGTGCTGTATTTTTATATATGTGAAATACTTTTCTGTATGTGCAACAGCCTTCCTATAATGCAGCTTTAGGGGGTTTTTTTCCCAGTTGCTTGAAACCAGTAAAAGGGAATATGAAATAAAAAGCTCCTCCAGGCATAATTTTCAGTTAACCAGATAATGCCTCATCCACTATCCAATTATGATGTTTCTTCATGTATTTCTAGTGCTGGTTTTCTTTCATTTTTCCCTTCCACCACTCAATTCAGAGAAAGTTTTACCACTTATCATCATAGATATAATCATTTCTTCATCTTTAAATAGCAATTTACTTTTTAAATAATCAAAAATATAGATTAAAATACACTTAAACACAGGTGATAATTATGAAAATGTGGTTTAGAAATCATTTGGAATGTGGGCTGGGCAAATATTTATTAATTTACAATCTGATGCATGGGTGGAGGACAGATAGATACTGCAGAAAAACTTAAAGGACACTCAGATATTGGCTACTTTGGAGGTCAAAAGGAAGGTCAATGATTCTGCATGTTCTATAGAACTGGTTGTGATTATAGTGCAGAACAGCTACTGCCAGTATTCAGAGCTCATAAGCATTCTGAATTCTTTTCAGTGTACATTGTAAATACTTGTGAGGCAGATTGGTGGCCAGAAAAGTCTCACAGCAGAATGAATATATCAATATCTACTTTGATGAAATCAAAGTGATTTCACTAAACATGAAAAATTGAAGAATAAAATGTGAAGGAGAGTTTTTGGAATCCCTGGAATATAACTGTAGAATAATTGTGATGGAGTGTTCCTTTATATCCACACTAAATTAGTTACCAAATAAACAAGCAAATACCCATTATTCCTCATAAGGTTATATGCAATTTTCTATTTATTTATTTGCATTTTAATGAGCTATTAAAGTCCCATAACACTCCTGGAGATTCCAATTAACACTGCAGTGCCATCCTTCATCTGTAATATTTTTATACACCTCAGTAATAGGATAATTAATAATACATGTGGTTATTTTATATATGGTATAGATAACAGAGTCGGTTGATAATGTAATTATAAATATTCTATAAATAGTTCTGGCAGATTACAGGCTTGTATTGTAATCATGTCGGCCATGTAGAAATGATTATAAGCAAATGTAAATAGCTATTGGGCAATTAAACCATGATAAAGTTTGGTTTTGTTGTTTAATATACTTGTCCTTAAACACCATATGGATATGCATATACCACAATGTGTGTAGCAATGGCAAGAACCACTTTGAAAAAGCTAGCTTAAAATGGTAAATCTATTGTTGTGTTTGCTGAGATATGATGTTTATAGAGCTGTGCAAGGTTTCTACAAGATGCTTTTCTACAGTCGTTCGAGAAAAATAGAAGTTGCTTTACAAACTAACGCCACCCTGTATTCCTAAAAACACAGCCAAGGTGTTTTATTTCTGAACTTCTTCTGACAGTTCCAGTGAGCTTCTAGAGGTATGAAAGAGTAGGAGAAACTCAAGAAACTCAAGTTGTGGGAAAGATCAAAAGCAACATGAGAAAATATAATTTTACTGAAAGAGTACTAGATCCTTGGAACAAACTTCCAGCAGACGTGGTTGGTAAATCCACAGTAACTGAATTTAAACATGCCTGGGATAAACATATATCCATCCTAAGATAAAAATACAGGAAATAGTATAAGGGCAAACTAGATGGATCATGAGGTATTTTTCTGCCGTCAGTCTTCTATGTTTCTATGTTTCTAAGTATAGCATCCTCCACTGATTATTAATAATGCTGAAAGATCTTCCAGAATCTATGAGCAGGGCCTCACTGAGATGAATCATGCCACTACTGTATTTCAGTAAGGTGAATAGCTTTGTCTTAGTGTAAACAAGGACCTTCAGAGGCAAAACCTAACTACTTGTATATAGCTAATGCTTTCATATACATTAAATAGCTACATATATAGTACTATAACCAAGTGGGTGAAATATTATATACTGCTCAAAAAAATAAAGGGAACACTCAAATAACACATCCTAGATCTGAATGAATGAAATATTCTCATTGAATACTTGGTTCCGTACAAAGTTGAATGTGCACAACAGCATGTGAAATAGATTGTCAATCAGTGTTGCTTCCTAAGTGGATTGTTTGATTTCACAGAAGTTTGATTTCCTTGGAGTTATATTATGTTGTTTAAGTGTTTCCTCTTTTTTTGAGCAGTGTACAATTGTTATATATTCTGATTATGTCATGCTAATCGGGGATACATGAAAGGCTAGTACAATATAGAATTTTGAGTATACTGCATCAAAAAAAGGAGCTGTAAATAGAAGGTCCTAAGTTTAAAACAAAGATAGTTACAAATATGCATTTGCATTTCAGCTTTCTGCTCGCCAATTCTTTTGGGACTACAAAGATTTGACAATGTCTTTGGCTTCCTTTTGACTTCCCCATTCATTTTGCTTGTGAGAAGCCAGCAAGGAATATTGCAAATGGCAATCGTGTGCCTGAAGCGATGCTGTGATGGCCCTAAGTATCAATTTATTCCTACCCCTTATTAAGAAAACAAAGGAGTATGGTTTCAAAGCATTTGCTCCTGACTCAGTGAGAACTGCCTCTCATAGCTTAACCCTGCTGTTATGTTCGGGTCTGTGTGGTGGCTTCTTTCTTGCTGAAAAAAAAGTCCCTAAAGTTCTGTCCCCGGGTCAGCCTGACCTGGACCGAAAGTTCTTCATCTGAGGTCCTTATGTTTGGTCAATTTGAAAACCTTTTTCACTTGGAAGGTAGTCTGAACATTTCTGCACACAATGAAATGAAAATTGAACTGAAAATTGATGCTTATTGGTTTATTTTGATCAAATTGATGCTTATTGGTTTATTTTGATCAAAAATTCCGCGCCCCATTTTTGAGCATTTCATGTCAGTTTATATTTTTTTAGGCTACAACTCTACAAGGGATTTCCCCCAAAAAGATTGATATACAAAATTGTACATTCCTGATCATAAGAAAAATATAAATGAACTGAAAAAAATTGATGCTTATCGGTTTATTTTCAAATATAAGACCATAGCCTACTTGAGTATAAGCCTATTTGAGTATAAGCATGGGGGCCATCTTTTATAAGCAAAATAAACCAATAAGCATCAATTTTCAGTTCAATTTTCAGTTCATTGTGTGCAGAAATGTTCAAACTAGTTTCCAAGTGAAAAAAGCTTTCAAAAAGACCAAATATAAGTACCTAAAATGAACAATTTTCGATCCGGGTCAAATAGATCCGGGAACAGAACTTTAGGATGTGTTTTTGAGCAGAACAGCAGGGTTAACACAGGGGTCTCAAACTCAAGGCCCACAGGCTGGATCTGGCCCATGGAGTACTTAGACTGCCCATGGAGCAATCCTGGAAAGGGTGAAGGACTGGCCCACAGTGCCTCTGCTAGTGAAAATGGAGCTCTGGAGGGCCACATGTGGCTCTCACAAGCTCAGTTTTTGCTAGGAGAAGGTTGCAGGAGGCCATTGCAACTGGAAATGAAGCCTATTTTCGCTGGAAGAATGTTCAGACCACCACAGGTATCCCCAACATGAGTGATATTGAACTGGCCATGCCCACTCTGGCCATGCCCACTCCAGTCCCCCAGGTCAAACACAATCTTGATGTGGCCTTTAATGAAATCAAGTTTGATACCCCTGGATTAACACCTTCCTCATTTTAGTTAATGGGAAGCCAAAATACAATACCAAACAAAAATAACACATGCCACATTGCATCACATACGGTTCTTAAAATAGGAAGGCAAGAACAAGCAAGCCTCAGAAAAAAATCTTCACAGTTTTCACATATGCTCCTCCACCCTTCCAGAAAGGTCAGGGGGAAAATAAAATTAACTATATGCATTAACTTTTTTTTCCCCTCACCCTTGCTTTGAAATTTCCGGAATTGATCTTGGAATTGGTATAGTTTTGGCGCTTCCTTTTGTAATAATTTCTAGTTTGGCACTTCCTTTTGTAATAATTTCTAGTTTTCACATACACATAAACACCCAAATATTGCTTTGGCCACCTATCTCTTCCAGCATCGATAAAAGTGAAATCTGAACTGACAATCTCACTTGTTTTCACCTCCATCAAAGTACAGCTATGGACTTATCACTTCTGAGTCATAAATAATAATTCTTCCAATTCCATGGTCTGTTTAGTTTTAATTTCCAATTAGTGAGGTTTTTCATGGATCTGGATTGTTGCAGCATTAAATAGCATCTAATGGTGTCAAATGATTATTTTTCTCCACTAAGATAAAATTGTGGGTGGAATACAAATTGTTATTAGTGTTCCTTTTCTAATTCTGGGAATCAAGTTTACATTTATTAAGCCTAAATATGCAGATTTACATTTGTTGTAATGTACCTGCACACCAGAGGTGGGTTCCTGCTGGTTCAGACTGGTTCTGTAGAAGCGGTAGCGGGAATTTTCCCCTGCTCACCAAACCAGCAGTGATGGCCAGTTGGATATGTCCCGCCATCTTGTTTTTTGCTTCTGCATATGCACAGAATCTGTTATTTGCTTTTGCTCTTGTGCAGAGGCAGAGTTTTTAACACTCCATGCAGCATGGCAAGAAGCGAACCAGCAGCAAGGTAAGGCAGAGCCCACCCCTTCTCCACATGTCTTGAATTGTGTGAAAGAAATCAAAAAAACTATTTTGTAACTTTGTGTTATCACAAATATCAGAAGTGCTAGAAATTTTGGATTGTTTTACTTTTTATTGCATTGTACTTACAGCAACAAAAGAAAGATGAACAATTCAACATTTATTGTACACTACATTGACTGCAACAGCTTTATGTAAATGTTAACCATTTAATTAAAAAAGAAGAGAGACAGTAAGGAAACTAACTGTGGAATAGTGAACTGGACTGGACTGGACTGGACTGGACTGGACTGGACTGGAATGGAATGGAATGGAATAGAATAGAATAATAATAATAATAATAATAATAATAATAATAATAACAACAACAACAACAACAACAACAACAACAATAATAATAATAATAATAATTATTATTATTATTATTATTTATTGGATTTGTATGCCGCCCCTCTCTGTAGACTTGGGGCGGCATACAAATAGAATAGAATAGAATAGAATAGAATAACAGAGTTGGAAGGGATCTTGGAGATCTTCCAGAGACCCTACATCACTTCAGACAAATGGTTATCCAACATGTTCTTAAAAACTTCCAGTGTTGGAACATTCACAACTTCTGGAGGCAAGCTGTTCCACTGATTAATTGTTCTGTCAGGAAATGTCTTCTTAGTTTTTAGTTGCTTCTCTTCCTTGTTTAGTTTTCACCAATTGCTTGCTGTTTTACCCTCAGGTGCTTTGGAGAATAGTCTGACTCCCTCTTCTATGTGGAAGCCTCCAAGATATTGGAACATTATTGTCATGTCTCCCCTAGTCCTTCTTTCCATTAAACTAGACATATCCATTTCCTGCAACTGTTCTTCATATGCTTTAGCCTTCAGTCCCCTAATCATATTTGTTGCTCTTCTCTGCATTCTTTCTAGAGTATTAACATATTTTTACATCGTGGCACCAAAACTAATAGCAGCCTTATAAAAATCCAGTTTGAATAAACTTTTTTTAAAAATATATATATTTATTTGTTTTGTCACGTACCTATTGGTGGTATACAAAGATATAATATTTATACACATGATACTAGTAAAAGAGAAACATTAGGACAGGGGATAGAAGGCACTCTGGTGCACTTACGCACACCCTTACTGACCTCTTAGGAATTGGGAAAGGTCAATAATGGATAATCTAAGGATAAAGTTTGGGGAGGTTAGATGATGATACTACAGAGTCTGGTAATGAGTTCCATGTATCAACTACTTGGTTACTAAAGTCGTATTTCCTGCAGTTGAGTTTAGGGCGGTTTACTTTAAGTTTGTATCTGTTGTGTGCTCATGTGTTGCTGTGGTTGAAGTGGTCATTGATAGGAAGAACATTGTAGCAGATGATTTTATGGGCTATGCTTAGATCGTGTTTAAGAGATGTAGTTCTAAGTTTTCTAAACCTACAGTAGGATTGTAAGTCTAGTTGCTTAGAGTATTCTGTTACAAGTGGAGGGGTGGACATTTTCCAGGGTGTTTATGTCCAAAATATGGTGGGGGTTCCAGACAGATGAGCTATATTCAAGGATTGGTCTGGCGAAAGTTTTGTATGCTCTGGTTAGTAATGTGAGATTAGGGAGCAAAAACTACATAGGATTAGGTTAACAACTCTTGAAGCCTTTTTGGCCACAGCTGATCTATGGTGATGCGGGGATGGGCCACTACCACCCCGCCTAACTCTCTGACTACCGTACCCAGGGCCCTAATAACTCCCCACCTAACCCGGTGAAGGGCCCTAAGGGAAATGGCGTCCCACCAAGTGATCCTCGGGAGGATCTCGACCACACCACTTACGTGGTGGGCCCCACAGTGCGAAGCCACTGCAGGCTTCGCGAGCCTGGCAGATCTAAAGTAGACCCCCAGACCCACACAGGTCCTTGCCACCGAGGTGCAAGACCCACCACCTGGGCGCAGCAATGGGATGCCGCCCTCCCAGTACCACCTGGGCGCAGCAATGGGATGCCGCCCTCCCAGTACCAACTGGGCGCAGCAATGGGATGCCTCCCTCCCAGCACACCTCTGGGCGCAGCAATGGGATGCCGCCCCTGGCACCGACTGGCGCAGTAATGGGATGCCACCCTCCCAGCACCAACTGGGCACAGCAATGGGATGCCGCCCTCCCAACACCACCTGGGCGCAGCAATGGGATGCCGCCTTCCCAGGACCAACTGGGCACAGCAATGGGATGCCGCCTTCCCAGCACACCTCTGGGCGCAGCAATGGGATGCCGCCCTCCCAGGACCAGCTGGGCGCAGCAATGGGATGCCGCCCTCCCAGCACCACCTGGGCGCAGCAATGGGATGCTACCCTCCCAGCCATAGCGGTAGAAACACCCATCCCACCGCACACCCCTTCTCCCCAGCCAGACAACAATGACCCAGCCGCCACGACGGCAGGGTCCCCCCTGGCGGTACCTTGTTGCTGAGTGGTCGGCGGGCGCTCCATGACCCAAAGCAACACCGCCGGTCGCGTCCTGGCGGGGTTGAATAGAAGGGGACCAAAGAGGAACCTGGCCTAAGATCTTACCCCGGACCCTCAACTAGCCGTTCGTACCCTAAAACAGGCCGCTGACCGCCAGTGGTCGACGACCCCGAATCCTCCGTATCGAGAACGCCGTTACCACACTAGTGGCAGCGCTGCTACGGAACGAGCGTTCCCTAATCAGCGGGATCCATACTTGTCCTGGCCAAACCCTGTACACTAGAACCCACCTAACGAAGGCAATGAAAAGGAAGGCACGGAATGACCTGGCAGCCTGCAATAAGGCCCCGGCCCTGACTTCCCGCATCCTCACAATGCGGAAGTCACCACAAATCAATAAACCCACCCCCGTCTTCGACAAAAGGAGAGGCCGGCCAACCTGGACCTCAAAGTCCTAACTAAAGGCCGCGCTGCCTAAACTGGACACAAAGATGGGCAGGTACACAACTGGGGCAGGCCAGCTATAGGGGTAACCCGTATCCTGCCTGAAATCCCCGAACTCTTCACCTGCCTGCTGCTAAGCCCCCCAGAGTGCCAGGCACCACTGAGAGGGCCGTAGCCCAGCAGACCACTACTCTCCACTGCCCAGGAGCCCACTCAGGCTCCAAAGGGGGTCGGGAAAAGCCTCTGGCGACGCACGTGCCCATGGGGCCAGGGTCCGAAACCTGGACAACTGACAACAGGACAAGGCGTCAGCGACCCCATTATCCAGCCCGGGGACATGCCTAGCCAAAAAAACAATGTGTTTAGGGACAAGGACCTGTGCACAAAATGGCGGACAAGCCACATAACACTGTCACTCTTAGAGGACAGGGCGTTTACAACGTGGACAACCGCTAGGTTGTCACACCAAAAATGCACAGTCTTGTCCCTAAACTGTTCACCCCAAAGCTCTAGGGCCACTATCAAGGGGAAGAACTCCAAAAGTCAAATCCTTAGCCCATGAAGAGGCACTCCATTCCGGAGGCCAAACCGACCAGCACCACTGGTCCGAACACTACCCCAAAACCACAAGTCCCCGCGGCATCGGAGCAGAGCTGCAACTCAGCTTCCAAAAGAAGCTCATGCCTCCAAAAAGACAGCCCAGTAAATTGGTCTAAAAACTCCCGCCACACGCAGAGGTCAGCCCTGACCCCTGCGCATAAGCAGGTGCGATGATGGGGCAAATGGAGCCCCTTCATCGCAGCGTATAACCTCCAAGAAAAGGCCCTGCCCGGCACAATGACCCGGCAGGCAAAATTAAGTATCCCAGCTAGTTCCTGGAGCTGCCGAAGAGTGACCTTCCAGCAGCCCAGAACCGCATCGAGCTTACCCCTGATTTTAATCAACTTATCCAGGGGCAGTCTAAAAGATTCAATACCAAGGAAGGTAATCTTGGTGGCGGGGCCTTTGGTCCCCTCAGAGGTGAAAGGCACCCCCAACTGAGCACAAAGGGCTTCGAAGTCCCGCATTAGAGCAAAGTATTGCTCCAAACGCGCAGGCCCCGCCATCAAGAAATCATCAAGGCAGTGAACGACCGAGCCCAGACCACTGCGCCTCCTGAGCACCCACTCCAAGAAGGTGCTAAAGCTCTCCAAAAGAGAGCATGAGACAGAGCAACCCATGGGTAAAGCCCTGTCCACATAAAAACCACCTTCGAAATGGAAGCCCAACAGTTCGAAGCCATCTGGGTTTATGGAGAGGAGCCGGGATGCTGACTTAATGTCGCATTTATCCGCAAGGGCTCCAACCCCACACTCCCTTACCATGGCCACGGCCGCATCAAAGGATGCGTGCCGGACTGAACAAAGTTCGTCAGGAACAAATCATTCACTGACTCCCCTTTAGGAAAAGACAAGCGGTGAATCAACCTAATTCACCACTCGCCTTTTTGGGGACCACCCCTAATGGGGACACCCCACAATTTGGGAAGGGTGGCTCCGGGAAGGGCCCAAGGACCCTCCCCTCGGCCACCTTCCTCGCTACTTTGGACCGAACAATGTCTTCATGTCCTACAACCGACCTGAGGTTGTTGGACATGAAGGCTTGCCTAACCCCCATGTAAGGGATCCTGAATCCCTTTGAGAAACCTAGCAAGAGAGAAGCCACTCTCGAGTGAGGGTGGTAGTCCCTCAACCAACCCTCAAGTGTTTTTAAATTAATTGGGCTGGGCCCCTTTTCCCCCAGTAGGTGGGGGTTGTTCCATGGATCCCTCCCCTTCTAACCGTCCCCTTTTAGGGGCAGGGGCACACCGAAGCGGCATGGGAACTCCCGCCCTCCCGCACGCATGGCTGTACTTACAAAAGGGGGGAAAACAAGCCCCTTTGCAGCAAACCCTTGACATGCGGTGAACGGGTCCCACACTGTGGTGGCCCCCATACCTAATACCCCTGGCCCCGACGGGTAAGCCATCAAAAGGGGCAGAGGAACTACGGCCTGTGGTGGCAGGGTCCAACCCCCTGCCCCCAACACACCAGGCCCTAGCAGAAAAGCTGCCCCAGGGGCCTGTGCCCCCGCAGTAGGAGCCGACGGGGGGGCAAACCTGGTTACATGTTCCCCCCCCCCCGAAAAAACCCTAAGAAACTGGGACCGGGTGGCACCAACCCCATTCCCTCCAGTAGGACCCCCCCCCGGGGGCCCCTTCCTGGTTAGCCCTGGCCGAGGGCCTCATCACCCCCCAGGCACAGCTACCGGCTGGGCTACCAAAATATAGTAAATAATTAATGTTGACTATAAGATATATATAAAATATATTAATTAATTTTGACCATAATTATCATTATTATCAGTAGTATTATTATTATTATTATTATTATTATTATTATTATTATTATTATTATTGTTTTACACCAACGTTCTTATTTTTACACATTTATGAAACCGGGGCCGCCCAGGCCCCAGAAGAGGGCAGTAAATGGCCTCTGCCCAAACAGGCAGCGCAGCAGCAGGAAGCTGCCGCCAAGGGCCTAACTACCCTCCGTACAGGGGCCCCGAACCCAGGGGGGCCCGCACACGTGAGCCCTCCACCCGATCCCCCACGGTCCCGAGGGGGCGACCAGAATGATCCCCTCCCCCGGACGAAATTGCAGGGGAAACAGCCGAAACGGCACAAGGCCCAGCCTTCCCGCCGGACCGTTCCACGAGCCTCCGATGAGGCTCTCAAAATGGTGACAGCAACACGCGGCCGCTTTTTACTAAGGGGGGGGGGCGGACTCCAACCTGAAGCCTGGTTGCTGCCCGAGAGCTCCAGGTGGAAGAGGGCCTCTGATGGGCTGAAGAGGGAAAATTAAGGGGGACTAGGATGGACAGTTGGAAGAGACCTTGCAGTCCAGTCCCCCGCCGAAGCAGACCAGCTGCTCGCAACGAGCTGCAGCCTCCACAAGCCTCTGACGAGGCTTCCAAAGAGACGGCCGACCACGCGGCCGCCGAAAGAGGCTCCCAGAGCAGACATCTGAATGTCTGCTCTGCTGACGTAGTCCGGGCGAACAGGCCGAACCCAGGCCTGCACGCCCTTTTATAGGGCTGGCAAGCCCCGCCCGGACACGTCAGCAATCAGGCCACCTTGGCCTGATTCTCGGCCGAAGTCTCGCAATCTCACGAGACTTCAGCCGAGATCCAAGATGGCGGCTGCCATGTGTCCGGTGTCGTCCCGACCCTCCTGCAAAAGGCACCGGCAGGTAAGTCCGCCGGTGCTATTATGTTAGGATTGTCACAGTAAGTATAAATGAATTGTAAAATAGATAACCTTTTACAGAATGCCCCATCTTCACATTCAAACCATTTTCATTGCAAATTATTCCTTGATTATATGTGCACCTTGTTTGGAGTTCCAAGAGATTTGCATGGTTAATATTTTGAAGAAAGGCCCATCACCAGAAGCTTTTTTAGAAAAAAGGAAGAGGGGGGGAGGCAGAGCAATCCTTGAAAGAAGTCAGAAGCAAACAATGTCCATGTTGTTGCGACAAAAAAAATGCATGGATAATACACATACCTATGTATTATCCACAATCAAATTCAAGGATAATGCATAACCTATGCCATCGATTATAGATAATAATAGCTCTTTCTTTTATAATTCAGCCTCGGCTCTTAACCATTACATAGTATGAGAGAGAAATTCTTCATCATATCACTTAAATCACTGGAATCTACATCTATTAAGGATAAAGAGAGACAAAGGATCATGGGATTTAGAATTTTTGTCATTGATGGTTGATTTGGCTAGGGAATTTGGGTTTTATATTACAGTCTCCAAGCAAAAATTAATTCTATGAATGAATGGTACTTGCAAGGTCAACTAAATTCAACATAAGCCTATGGTAATAGACAGATAGATGTTTAAATCCATGAATATACCCAGACTCGATGAGAATTAACCATTATACAATGTGGATTTATCTTGAAACAGGAAAAAATCTTTTCAGACATTAAATATCCCCAATAAATATCTTAATTCCAAAGCCATCTGCTCGTTTTTCACATTTAGTTTGAAACCAAAATATTGCTATTGTTTTAAAAATAATTGAATGCACATATTAAATGCATTATGAAATTGTTTTTATTAATAAGCAGTTGTAGATATTTAATTTTCATTGTGCAATAGGCAATTATGTGATTCTCAGAGGGTTTTATTAACCTATTTTTGATCTAATCTAACCTTATTATCTCCATCTAATGAATGATTATGGTAAAGAAAGATCTATTTTCTCACAATCAAGACTTTTTAAAAATCTCAAAGTTATTAATGTTATTAACATTTATTTTCTTTTTCAAATATTCATGAATCAAATAGCTGCTTCACACTATCATTGGAATTGTGGCAGTTCTAAGATAAGGCTGCACATAAGGCTCCTACTATTGCAATGAAGTAATTGATACAATTGCTTTATATTGAACCAAAATATAATTTAAAATTAGAAGGATTCTCCGCAAATAAAACAGCTTTGGCTGAAACTGAGGGAACGTAAATAAATATCCTTTAAAGAAGTAGACAATTCTCATCTTGTCTATTCGATTCTTGGCCCAGGCATCAACCTGTGCATGATTTCAAAATCACATCATCAGATTTCAATTATGCCATTCTTCCAAGATCACAGATTATAATGCTCCTCTTTCCTAATTTTCTTTTGACAAAATAGTTTTGTAGTACTTGAAGCTAAAAAGGTCCAGCTATCTCCAATACACCATAAAAATGGTTCATAAACCACAGCAGCAAAACCAACCAAGAAATATTCTGTTTTAGGAATTTGTATTAGTTAGATCATCCAAGTAAGCCAGTATATTTTGCTTATTTTGACTTTTCATATTGTATAAATCCAGTCATGAGTATCCATCCAAGCCATTCAAGTCTTCTCCATTCAGTTCTAGAGAAAGGGAAAACTGATGGAGTCCTTGCTTATGAGGAGATCTGAAAAAGGTCATTTCCCCTTCTTGGGTAGCCCTTATATTCCGAACCTTTTAGAAGCTTTTATAACAAAGTGACTCTGATGATGCAAGCAGGGGTTGACTAGGACTTCAAGATCCCTCTCAGATAATAATAATAATAATAATAATAATAATAATAATAATAATAATAATAATTTATTAGATTTGTATGCCACCCCTCTCCGAAAACTCGGGGCGGCATACTGCTATTGAGCAAGATATCACATATACTGTACCTGTGCATTTTGTTTTCCTTGCCTAAATGCAGTTACCATGAGAGGGGTGTTAGAGTCCTAGTGGACAACCATTTAAATATGAACAATATGCAGCACCTGCCGAAACAGCCAACACAGTTCTAGGCTGCATAAACAGAGGGATAGAATCAAGATCATGTGCAGTGTTAATACCACTTTATAGTGCCTTGGTAAGGCCACACTTGGAATATTGCACTCAGTTTTGGTCACCACAATGGAAAAAAAGATGTTGTGACTCTGGAAAAAGTGCAGAAAAGAGCAACAAAGATGATTAGGGGACTGGAGGCTAAAATATATGAAGAACAGTTGCAGGAACTGTGTATGTCTAGTTTAATGAAAAGAAGGACCACGGGAGACATGATAGCAGTATTCTAATATCTCAGGGGCTGCCAGAAAGAAGAAAAAATGAAGCTATTTGTTATGTTCTTGGTTTAAATGAAAGAATTATTTTAATTGGTTCCCGCACAACAAGCCAAAAATCTGCCGCCAAAATTAAAAGGCTGTCTGTTAGTTTGCCGCCCTTTCTAAGAGTATAAATAAGGCAACGGACTAGCCGTTGCCTTTGTTGGGATTTAGCGTAGTTGGTGTATGTTCCTGTTTCAGTTCCCTGCTACTAATAAAGCACTGAAGAATTTTAACAGTCTCGTGTGTCCTGACTTAACAGTGGCAACAAAGGAGCTTGAACTCTCGCTATAACAATCTCGCCATGCAAAAGTCTCACTATTCTCCAAAGCATCTGAGAGTAGAACAAGAAGCAATGGATGGAAACTAATCAAGGAGAGAAATAACTTAAAATTAAGGAGAAATGTCTGACAGAACAATTAATCAGTGGAGCAGCTTGCCTCCAGAAGTTGTGAATGTTCCAACACTGGAAGTTTTAAAGAAGATGTTGAATAACCATTTGTCTGAAGTGGTGTAGGGTTTCCTGCCCAAGCAGGCAGTTGGACTAGAAGACCTCTAAGGTCCCTTCCAACTCTGTTATTATATTATATTAGATCAAACTCCTGGCTGTGGGTAGCATAAGCCAGCAATAGTGTATTCTAACCACTGCACCACTGAGGCTCAGTACATTCTTGCCCAATTATCTGGGACTTGGGACTTTGCTCTGCTGTCTTCCAGAGTCCAGGGCTGTGCTTCCCTTTCTGCTGGCTTTGTTTGTAAATTCCTTTTTTAAATTTAGTTTCATTCCTTTAGGCCTCTTCTTGGTTCTTCTCCCTGGCATTGATGTATCTGATCAGCCAGTCAAGTACAGAAAAAACAGAAGTCCAGATAGTTCAAATGAATATAAAGGTTTGTTGCAAACTTATGGTCTCTACAAAAATCTGAAATACTAGCAGCCAAAGCAAATTTGAAATAGATACATGTCAGTGGAATTTAAAGTGAGCTGGACTTATCTGTTTTGGGCATGAAGAGACTAGAGATTGATGACACATTTGACCATGTCCTCGTGTTCAGTTTGTCCTCTCCTACACAGCCTCTGCCTGTTCATCCCATCCGGTTACTCCTCAGTCCAGTTAGATTTTCTGCCCAACACAGAAAATTCTCCAGCTCTTTATATCTGCCTGCTCTGGCTTCTTATGTACAGTATTTTTCTTTTCTTTCTCTCCCCCCCCCCCCAAGCCTCCCCACTACTTGTCAGTTCGGAAGATGTGATTCTAACAGTTTTATGGTGTGTGTGTGTGGTGTTTTTTTTTCCTTTTCTCTGCTATTGCCTATACGCCTAAGCTGCTTATCTAACATTCAGATCATTACAGAGAAAACAACTTTGACCTTGACAGTCATTCACAACATTTTCTTATTTCAGAGCAGTTTATTCTTCCACAACCTTTTGTTACATGAGATTTGGCATCAACCGCCAAATATCATTATCAAGGGAAATTATAAGAGGACTAAAAGTAATTGAAAAGAGATAGCAAAAGTTCACAGACTCCTTGGAATCAATCATTTCTCCATTAAAAGTAGTCTGCGTTCTTCTGTTGTAAACCATATACATTAGATTAATCCTGGGTGAGTGGTGAAATCTTGATGCTCCCAAGTCTTGTTTTATATTATGTCTTAATTAACCATAGGTTATAAGTATTGCATCTTTGAAGTTCATATTAATTTGCAAGACTCCGTTTTTAGTTTAATTCTTGACTTGGAAATTTTATTTTGTGTTTTTTTAATTGTCCAGAAAGATACATTTTCAGGAAATTATAACTAGATCACAACTTGAATCAGTTAGTTAAATATAAAAATAAATAAACATGCAAACATTTATTCCCTTTTCATGGTAATGCACATAAGATTCACTTTAATGGGGAGGGGGTAGCAGATAATCATGGTTGAAGATCTGAAGACTGTTGAAGACTTTAAAATGTTGTGCTTCAAAGTCATGTTCAAGGGATAGATAATTATACCTGTCAACTCTAGGCTGGCATTAACGTATGTGTCTTTCACCGAACATTATGAAAAGTCTCCTGGATGTCAAGCTGCAAGGTTAGATTATTTTTTCCTTCTGTCTCCCAACATGATGAATGAATTAAAGTGCATCCTGCATATCAACATGTTATATGTAGTGAAACAAACAAAGAACAGCAGCCATCAAAATATGTAAGCAGCTAAATTTCTGTTCATTTACAATGCATGACCTATGCCACACCAACAGAATCCGAGGTGATAAAATTATAGCCAGACTGTCTTTCCAGACCACAGGCATGGATTTGCGTCACTGAATTATTTCCCTTGGAAGGGAACAAATAGCTCTGCAACTCCCAAAGCTAATACATCAGAAATAAATCTAATATCAGATCCTTTTCCGTGACATCAAATGTTAATATTTTTCAATTTTAACTGGTATGGGGATATTAGTTTGCCTGAAAGAGCATTTGGCACTGACCAGCCGGAGTCTGTTGCTCTGTTGCTAAAACAAAAAGACTTCTACCACTTTGAAGACTAATAAATTTAGTCCTAAAGGAATCAGAAGATGGTTGTTTTTTCTTACTTCAGCTTAATATAACTCTATGTTGCTTTTTTAAAGCTGTGGTTAGTCTGCAGATTTTATTTACAAAGATAAAAAAAAAATCTCTGACATAATGCAGATTTCTGATATAAGACTCCACAAAATTCTTTTACCATTTCATTGTATATTTAAATTAAAATGTTCCTCTTTGGGTTTTGTGTGTATGTGTGTGTAAGCTGATCTTAACTAAGAAACAACACATTATTAACCATTCTTTTCTAGACAAGGAGGGGTAGAGAAGATGACAGGAATTTACAAGGTTTGCAATGAAATAAGCTAAATGCATGAAGGAATAAAATGGATAAGATTCAGGGTGTTCCTTTTTTTCTCTCCCTGACTTCAATACATTCAACAAGAGTAGCAGGGGTAGATTACTCCCAGTAGGGACCAGATCACCGGAACTGTTAGTGACCTGTTGATGATGTGAAGATGGCATCATGCATCCAGTACTGTTTGTGCTGGTCCATCTGCACTTCTATCATTTTTTTTTTGGGGGGGGGGGGGGGGAGTTGGTGTTTGGATGTGTTCTCCTCATCCTCTGCTTTCAAAAATGCCCAGCCGGCGACTCACCCCTGGCCAGGATTTGCAGCAGGGCCAGGGAAACGCAGCCCTCGGCATAGCCACCATCTTGGAAAGGCCGGGATCTCGTGAGATTTCGCGAGATCCCAGCCATGCCTGTCAACGATGACGTTGCCGGGGCGGGGCCTGCTAGCCCTTTATAAAGGACTGCGCAGGCTCGGGGCTTCCTTTTTGCCCCGGACAATGAGTAGGAGAACACCCGCCTGCCCTCCCTATCTGTCAGTGTGCTACAGGGGTCGCCCTTATGGGGCTGAATAGGAATTTTTGGTGGTCTCGGTATTTTTCTGCGACCTTGTTTTCACCTATTCCACACTGTGGTGTGGGATGGATGGTTAGGGGGTGTCTTTGCTCCCCGATTAGTTCTAATTGGCTTACCTCTGGTCATTGGGTTGGCAGGTTAGGGGCGGAAATTGGGAGGGGTTTAGCAACTGTGTGTTCTCCGTTGGGCATCTTTGGGGATGATTGGCAGACTCTCTCCAAGGGCTCATGGTGTCTTTTAAATCGGCCTGAGCAATTGGGGACAATTTGCCTCTGGGTCTCGCCCATTTCAATTCCCTTCCAGGAATTGGATGGCAAGACCTCCCACATGCATGGCATGTCTGTGATCCAGGTGACGGCATGGCCCCTTCACCGGGATCAGCATGAAGCTATGCCCTAAGTTGCCCCGGAAGTTTTTATTACGTCATTTCCGCCCCGGAAGTATTTCAGTTGACCTCTGTGGGTCCATGTTAGGTTGAATTAAATTAATTTAATTTAATTAATAAAAATGACCCAGTTTAAATCCAGCTCTGTGTCTGCATTGTTATTCCGCCTCTGCTGCAAAGCCCTCCTCCCTGCCCCCAGGTTACTACTAACCCTTGACTTACAACAGTTATTATTATTATTTATTAGATTTGTATGCCGCCCCTCTCCGAAGACTCGGGGTGGCTCACAACAATAATAAAAACAATATAGCATTTAACGACCATTCAAACTTACCAGGACACTGGGAAAAAGTGTCTTGGGACCTTTTCCCATACTTACGACTATTGCAGCATTCCCATAGTCATATGATGAAAATTGAGAAACTTGGCATCTGACTCATATTTATGACAATCACAGGTCTCAAGGTCATGGGATCACCTTTTGGTGACTTTCTCACAAGTAAAGTCAATGGGGAAGCCAGATTCACTTTGCAACCATGTTACTAATTTAACAAATGCAGTGATTCACTTAAAGAATTATGGAAAGAAAGGCCATAAAATGGGTCAAAACTCAGTTAACAAATGACTCACTTAACAACAGAAATGTTGGGCTCAGTTGGGCTCAGATCAAGGACTATCTGTAGTGTATATGACACAATCATGCTGGAGAGATTCAGAGAAGTTCCCATAATCTGGTCCACATGCAAGTCTTTCAGGTTTTCATACTATTTATTACCTGTCTCCATTGGCATTTATGAAATATTCATGATATTTGGTGGTGATGGTGATGGTGAAATGAGATCTTGTTTCACTTATTAATTCTTTCTTTTCTATATCAGATAGAATAGAATAGTTAGAAGTGAATCATGATGACTGTGAAATCCCTAACCATTTCAAGTGGAATTTTCATAACATTTCACAGATCTTGCAACCATGCTCATTCAAATATATATATATAATATATTGAATACAATATAATCTATACCCTAGTCTAGTGCTTGATCTCAAAATGAAAAAGATTGAGCATGGAGGAAGGCATTATTTTCAAGAATGTATAGGTTATAGTCATTTCTTTAAGGATCACAGGCATGCCATTGTTAAGTGTATTCTATTCCTTTCTCTCTCTCTCTCTTTTTCATGTCTGCAGTGGTCCTAATGATATCCTAAATATGAGGAAACCCTACTAAATCCAGACTTTACTTGGCGCAATTACTTCAAACCTGTCTGGGCCTACATAGTCTTCGGAGAGGAGTGGCATACAAATCTAATAAATAAATAAATAAATTTGTATTAGTGATAGTCGTCCAACAAAAGTCTCACTTAACATCTGCAGGTGCACAGGGAGCATGCAGAGAAATAAAATGGAAACTCGCTGTGCTTCCACTAGGAAGATTTTTCTGTAATTAACTTCTAGATCTTTCCTGTCACATTTCTTTGTGCCTGCAAATCAGAACATGTTTATTTCTCCATTGCCTGCTTATAATGCATTGTTGGCAGGCTTTCATTAATTTATTTTTTATATTTTTTTAAGGGGCTCCTTATTCATAAGCATGCCTCATACAATTTCCTATGTGCCCCTTCATTCTGAATTTCACTGTGAATTAAATTGCTAATAACTACAATAAAATGAAAGAAAAATATCAAGAACTGTTCTTGTGTCTTCATTATAATAGTCTGAGTTACTTTGAACTCATGTCCTTTACTCCAGCAGCCTTCCAGTTATAGTCATTTTTAAAAATCCTAACAGAAACCAAATATAACCTCTAAGAGTTCCTGAAAGAAAGTTACTTGAAGAAGAGTTATTTGAAGGGTTTTATTTTGATTTCTTTCATATAGCCCATCCTATGAAATAAGAAAATTTATCATTCAGCATCCAATATAATTCTTAAAAGGGACTTTTAACTGAATATGGAACGTGCAAAAGATGAAATGAGGATAAAGTTCCTGTGAAGACATATATTAATATATCCATTCTGTTCTGCCCCAGCGAGGAGCCCCCCCCCCCAGCCCACACACACTGATTCTATAACATTTAAGCTTTTGCTTATAACATTTCATGAGCAGTGAGATTTGTTTTAAAATTTTCAGAAAATCAGGAAATAAATCTTTGCTGGAGAGACGGAGTAACGACACGGACACAAGAGCTGGATTTAAATTGGGTCATTTTTATTAACATAAATTTGCATAATTTATTCAATACTTTGCATAAATTAGCATAATCAACTATGACCCGGAAATGGACCTGCAGGGTCAAACAAATACTTCCGGGGCGGAAATGACGTTATGCCAAAAAACATTCCTGGGCAACTCATGGGCGTATCTCGATGCAAGTCCAGGTGAGGGCCAGGCCGTCACCTGCGACCCTGCCATGCTGTGCATGAGGGGGGTCCCACCGGCTAACCCGAATCCGGGAATTAAAGGTGCAGGACCCAAAGACAGGTTCCCCCCAAGCTGCTCAGGCAGAAACTCCCTCCATGAGCTTGCGGAGAACCTGTCAATCATCCCCAAAGATGCCCAAGGGAGAACGCGCGGTTGCTAAACCACCCCAGTTTTCCGCCCCTAACCTGCCACAGGAGCGGGGGTCAGATCTCTATCTTGGCCCCCCGACTCCCCCCTCTAGCTGTGCCAGCTCACGCAGAGACCGCTGCAGGCCCTGTAAGAAAATGGCGTTCCCCCGCTCAGACAGGTGAACGCCATCGGCCCGGTAAAGCCATGGCCGGTCTATTGTGATAAGGGGATGGGGCACTACCACCCCACCTAGTTCCCTAACTGTTTTACCCATAGCCCTATTCACCCTTCGTCTAGCCCGGTGAATGGCCCTAAGGGAAGAGGCGTCCCTCCACACAAGCCTAGGTAATATTTCTGACCACACCACTTGCGTGGTGGGCCATACCTCACGAAGCCTTCGCAGGTCTTCGCGTGCCTGGATGATCAGCTCCAGGCCTCCCAGTATGCACAGGTCATTGCCACCTAAGTGCAATACCAGCCACCTGGGTGCGGCCACAGGACGCTGCCCACCCAAACCCACTTGGGCACGACTCCAGGAGCCGCCCCCCATACTGCCGGGCGCAGCCACAGAATGCTGACCGCCCAGCAACGCCGGTAGGAGACCCTCCCACTGCATACCTCTCCGGCCCATCCAGGCAACCTTGACCCACTGCCCCAGGGACAGCTGGATCCCGACGGCGCTCCTGGCCGCCAAGCGGCCAGCCCAGAAAATCATGCTGTGGCCACACAGCAGCGCCGTCGGTATCATGTTAGCCTGGGGACCTGCAAGAGGACACACACACAGAGAGGTTACCTAGCCTAAGCCCTGCCTAGGATCCTCAGCAGGCCTAACATAACCCAAATATGCCACTGACCGCCAGCGGCCGATCTCCCGAATCTACTGGGCCGGGAAACCAGAAAGTGCCGTGCTAGTGGCGGCGCCGATACGGAACGAATGCGTTCCATAACCGGCGGGATCCATGCCCACCAGGGGCCATTGCCCTGGATACTAACGCCCAAAATTGTAAAAGGGTCAGAGGGGTACCGTCCCAATGCCTAGACAGGTACCCCGGACCTGACCCCCGCAGACCACAATAAAGCTGTAGGGCGGCCACCGTACACACCGATTGGTCGGCGGCCGCACTAAGTTAGATGGTAACCCCTCTGCGTAGCTGATCTGTCTTAGACCGCCTTTCCATAAGGGACACCCACCCTTGTCTAAAGGCCAGATCAGCGTACTGGAATGCACGGAGCGAATTGTCAGCCTGAGATGAGGCCAGGCCTCGCTGACCCTAAGGGCCCCCAAAAAACATGACACAAGTCGCTGCCCAAAAAAGACGGGCCTCGTACAATGAGGAACACAGACTGCCAAAAACCACGTTGATTAAAGACAGCTGCTCCACCGTCAGAGCCCGACGAGTGTCACCAGGGGCCCCCGCTTGCTCCCACATCCAGCCTTCCAGCACCTTCCGGATGCGAAAGGCACCCGAAAAATCTGCAAACCCCCCCGCCTTGGACAGAAAGGCGAGGCCGGCCAACCTGGACCGGATCGTCCTAACTGACAGGCCACGTTGCCTAAGCTGGACGCAGAACTCGGCCAGGTGCTCTACAGGGACAGGCCAGCTAAGCTGGTAACCCCTGCCCTGCCTGAAATCCCCAAACTCCTTACCCGCACGCTGGTATGCCCTAAGGGTGCCGGGTGCTACAGACAAGGGGATTGCCCGGGATGCCTCGTCTCTCCACCACTCTGGATCCCTCCCAGACTCCAGAGGTGGCCGGGGAACTCCTCTGGCACCTCTCGGGCCCACGGGGCCAGGGTCCGAAACCTGGACAACTGACCACGGGACAAGGCATCAGCGACCCCGTTATCCAACCCGGGGACATGCTTAGCCAAAAACAATGCATTTAGAGACAAGGACCAGTGCACAAAATGGCAGACAAGCCGCATGACCCTGTCGCTCTTCGAGGACAGGGCATTCACCACATGGACAACCGCTAGGTTGTCACACCAAAAGTGCACGGTCTTGTCCCTAAACCGCTCCCCCCAAAGCTCTAAAGCCACTATTAAGGGGAAGAGCTCCAAGAATGTCAGGTCCTTAACCAACGAAGAGGCACTCCATTCCGGAGGCCATGCCGACCAGCACCACTGGTCACCTAACACCACCCCGAAAACACAAGTCCCCGCGGCATCAGAGCAGAGCTGCAACTCAGCTTCCAAAAGAAGCTCGTGCCTCCAGAAAGACAAACCATTAAACCTGACCAAGAAATCCCGCCACACGCCGAGGTCAGCCCTGACCCCAGCGCAGAGGCGGGTACGATGATGGGGCAAACGGGGCCCCTTCATCGCGTCATACAACCTCCTGGAAAAAGCCCTACCAGGAACAACCACCCGACAGGCAAAATTAAGAATGCCTGCCAATTCCTGAAGCTGCCGTAGGGTCACCTTCCGGCAGCCCAGTACCTCATCAAGTTTCCTTTTAATCTTGACCAACTTTTCTAGGGGCAATCTGGAAGATTGCTCCTCTTAGTCCAATTCAATACCCAGAAAGGTAATCCTGGTAGCGGGGCCTTCGGTCTTCTCAGAGGCTAAAGGCACCCCTAATTGAGCACAAAGGGCTTCGAAGTCCCGCATCAGAGCAAAACATTGCTCCGAATGCGCAGGCCCCGCCAACAGGAAATCATCAAGGTAGTGAACGACCGTACCCAGACCACTTTGCCTCCTGAGCTGCCACTCCAAAAAGGTGCTAAAACTCTCGAAAAGAGAGCACGAGACAGAGCAACCCATGGGCAAGGCTCTGTCCACGTAATAACCCCCCTCGAAATGGAAGCCCAACAGCTCAAAGTCGTCTGGGTGTATGGGGAGGAGCCGGAATGCCGACTTAATGTCGCATTTACCCATAAGGGCTCCCACCCCACACCTCCTAACCATAGTCACGGCTGCATCAAAGGATGCATACCGGACTGAACACAGCTCGTCAGGAATGAAATCATTCACTGACTCCCCCTTTGGGAAAGACAAATGGTGAATCAACCTAAATTCACCACTCGCCTTTTTGGGGACCACACCCAAGGGGGACACGCGAAGATTCGGGAAGGGCGGCTCCGGGAAGGGCCCAAGGACCCTGCCCTCGGCCACCTCCTTCCGAATCTTCTCCCTAACAATGTCTTCATGACCAACAACCGACCTAAGGTTGTCAGACATGAAAGCCCTCCGAACACCCATGTAAGGGATCCTAAATCCCTCCGAAAAACCTAGCAAGAGAGCGGCCGCTCTCGAGCGAGGGTGGTAGTCACCCAACCAACCCTCAAGCACTCGTAGATCAATTGGGCTGGGCCCCTTTTCCCCCAGCAGGCGGGGGAGGCTTTGGGGGACCCCAGCCCTTCTTTTCAGACCCCTTCTTGGGGCGGGGGCACACGGCTGCGGAATGGTTCCCCCCACAACTCCCGCAGGCGTGACGAAACCTACAAATGGGACGAAAACACGCCCCCTTTGCAGCGAACTCGTTACATACCAAAGAGGCCCCTTTCCCGACGGCACCCGCCACGGCCTTGGCCGGCGCGGGCGTCACGGGCTCCTCTTCCATAAAGTGACCGCTATCGGTCCTATCACAGCCCTCCTTCCCTGACATATGCGTGGCCTGGAACCACAGGTCCGGAACCACCATATCCCAGGGCAAGTAGGGGTCATGGGCAATACGCATCCTGAACCCCTTATCGTAATGCCTCCATATTGTGCCCCCATATTCAAAGTGGGCCCTCGCTATAAGGTCGATGTACTTCAGCAAGGCAGCGGCCCTACCCGGCTGCCTCTGAATTACGACCGACGCAAAGGTCAAAAAAGCGTACAGCCAAGAGCTGAAACACTTGTGACCTTTGTTTTCTTGACCTTCTCCCCAGGCACCACCTCCTTGTCTTGCTTGGGGACCTCCCTGTTTAAAATGGAGAAAAGGTCGACATACTCCCCCCGCCATATTGCTTCCTTCACCGACGGGTGGAGATGATAACCTAAAGGTGTTGCGGGCAACCCACACGGGATGGCCCCAGGCTTGATGCTGGCGAACGGGTCCCACACCGTGGTGGCCCCCGACCCCAGCACACCAAGCCCCGAAGGATACACAAAAGGGGGCGGTGGCATAATGGCCGGCGGAGGAGAGATCCAACCCCCTACCCCCGCCCCAGTTGGGAAAGATACCCCTGGCGCCCCCACTGGCGGGGCAGGCGGAGACCAGACCTGCCCGCATGTGCCCGCAGCAGCCCCCACGAAGCTGTTGCCACTCCCCAATGCAGGCGGGATAAACCCGGGACCCTGCACAGGAAGGAGCGGTGATGTGCCTACGTGTGGTGCGACCTCACCTGCCCCGTAAGGGGTAGAAGCCATCCACGGTGGGCCCATCCTTGTTGGGCCCTGGAACGATGACCACTGCCCCGACTGGGCCATCTGCCCGGTCTGGGCTGTCTGCCCGGTCTGGGCCGTCTGCCCGGTCTGGGCCGTCTGCCCGGTCTGGGCCGTCTGCCCGGTCTGGGCCGTCTGCATGTTGTGGGCCACTTGCCCCTCTGGGGATGACTCCTCTTCGGGGTCGGTGCCCCATGCTGCGGTGGCAGTCGTGGGAAGCCCCTCCGGGCGTGCCCCCGACCGCCACCTCTCCAATTCATCGAGCCGCTCCAGGACCCTAGCCCAGGAGAGAGAAGGGGAAACCTCGGTTTGAGGGACTGTGGGCATAAAACCCACCCCCTGCCGCCGGGACCCCCCCCGGGGGCCCCTCTGCCGCAGCCCGAGCCCGGGCAGACGGCCTGGCAGCCCTCCTAGGCCGCACCACTGGTTGGGCCGGGAGGGCCGGAGCTTGCCGCTTTTTTGGGGCCATGTGCCAAATTAGTGTATTCTATTATTTACAGAAAGAAATAAAAGGAGGAGGGAACAACCCCAAAGGCCTGCACCCACGAGGCAAGGCCTGCCCTATGCGGCAGGCCTCCCAATGCCAACCTCAAGAGGACGAACCTCCTCCCCCACCAGCGGTGGCAGCGAGGCCTCACTGCCCACCGCTTGACACCTAGGCCCTTTATAGGCAGGGCCGCACCCTCCCAGGTACCCCTGCCCACCAGAGGAAAAGCCCCCAAGACCCCCGACCACTGGGGCGACTAAGGCTCCAAACCAGAGCGGAGACCAGCCGATGCTGGCTCCGCTGACCACTGAGCTTCTCCTGCTGCCAAAAACGCCTTCCAACGAAGCCTTCTCGCTCGACTTCAACCACTCAAAATGGCGGCCGCACACGAGGCCGCACTTAAAATGGCTGCCGCGAGCAGACAACAAGTGTCTGCTCGAGGCTCTGCAGTCCGGGCGAAAAGGGAGAGCCCCGGGCCTGCTCGCCCTTATATAGGGCAAGCAGGCCCTGCCTGGACCAATCAGGAGCCTGGCCAATTAGGCCTGATCTCCCGAGCGAAGTCTCGCGTCGCGAGACTTCGCCCGGGATCCAAAATGGCGGCCGCCATGAGGGACCGTGTCTCCCGGTCCCTCCAGCAAAGCCTGCCGCCGGGTAAGTCCGGCGCTGCCATTTCGGTGCCAGCTGCTAATTAGCATTCCCACAATGGTCCAGAGTACAAGCAGATACCAAAACACACAGATCATTTCTTTGATCACACAGATCTCATTCCTGGACTTACTTTGAGTTGGCAGGAAGCCCGGAAATATTTAGTCCAAATTGCCAGTTTGTAATTCATCATTGAAACAATAATATCCAAGAGAGAATTCTGACTGAACAGATGGAACAACATGAAAGTTGATTTCTGCACTGAATCATGATGTGACTAAGTCTTAAATAGTCTAAGGCATGGCCAATTATTCAACAGATCTATTCATGCAGAGACCTCCTCTTGCTTAACTATTCCTGAAATCTGAAAATAGGATGGAGAAAATAGGATGATGAATTATGAAATATGTTTGTTACCTTGAGTTATTGAATTATTGATAAAAAATAAAAATAAAATAAAAACGAACAAATGCTTATCAATTTTTCCAAGATAAGAAAAAAGGATGTCGTTCAGGAGTAGATCTTCTCATTTGCATGCGGAAAGTTCCCAGTATAATTGTTCAATCCCCTTGATAGATTTAGGCCGGAAACAGAGAGATTGGTTTTAGTGTAAACAGACAATGTTGCTAATTCTGTTTCTAAATAGTTTTAAACAAAAACTATACCTTCTTAGATCTTCAGTATTGAATTTCTATCATGGAACAGGACACCAAACAACACAGCATGTACATGTGAAAGATAGAAAGGTATGTTATTGTAGGGTCATTATGTGAGCCAATTACAATCATTTTTTCCATGGCAGATTTGTCATATAACCTAGCTACTCCTCCCACAAAGAATAAATAAATCCTGGGTACCCATGAATAAATGCAGAATAGATAAGGCCTAATTTAGAAATAATAATTGAAGGATCAAAAACTGCTGTTGGCTTTTTTATGTAGAACCTCTAATATTTTAAGCTACAACTGATATGTATTATACACCTACATGAAACCAATGTTTTTACGGCTGTATTTTCTATGATTAAGAAGAACACCGTCTATGAGTACATTGGAGTCTTAATGTAACATTATAGCTGACCTACTCATAGCCATTAAATGTTCTGTGGTAAGAGGTAATTTGGTTAAATTGTAAAATCTATACTGTTCAGGATGATTTACTACAACACAAACCAAAACACAGATAAAGCACTCATGCTACACAATGTATGAGCATTTTATCTATTAAGTTTCAGGCCCTTAGGCTAAATTAATTTAATGGGATCCACTAACTGCAGCTAAACAGATTCCTTCTTTTTTCAGCCAGGAGGAAACATATACACACACACACACATACATACATACATACATACATACACACATACATGTGATTTTTTTTTTATGAGTCACCCTGGTATACTCAAATATGGGAAGGGCATACAGCTTTCCTTTTGCCTCTCACTCCCACCAGGGGCCATATTCCAAGGCAGATAAACTTTTTATAGCCTACAACTATAATGATATTTTGTGGTGTAACATGTTTTTGCTGATAATGAAAAGGAAGGGAGACTAGTATAGATCTATTTCGAGCTTATTTGCTCTTATCAGCCAGCCATACCCTTACTGGGATTTGAACCTTCAGCCCCTGCATTGTAAGGCAGTGGCCTTAGCCTCTAGACTACAGGCTCTCCTCCTTATCAGCTTGTATCTGTCCATACCAGAGAAGAACTCTGTTCCAACTGTCAGTTGCCTCACATTCTGTTATCTAAGTTCAAATAGCAGACATTCCACTTCTTCACTCAGAAGTGGTCTGGGGCAATTTATAAATCCCAATCATAACTACTCATTAATTTTCAAGCTTTAAGTGTCAATTATCAAGCTTGATCACATAGTTTCATAGTGAAGCACGGGTATCTGGCTACAGACAGACAGACAGACAGACAGACAGACAGACAGACAGACAGACAGACAGACAGACAGATGGATGAACCTGCTTTTGATAGGGAAAAAACAGATACAACAGAAGAGTTTGTATCTTCAAACTTTTTTTAAAATGTGGTTTTAAAAAGCACATTATTAATGTGATTTGATGATCAAATATACTCCAATTAAATTTTATCTTTATAGTTAACTGTATAACTAAACTGCTGCAAATCTCAAGACTGACACAGTGAACAACAAATTAGAAAAAGTCAAATACCACTACCAAAGGAAAATGTTTTAACAGAGTGTTCAAATTATCACACAATATCCTTAATTTCACAGACTAGCAAAATAATGCTTAAAATTATCCAATGGAGATTAGAGTCTAAAATTTAAAGAGAATTGCCAGATGTTCCAGCTGGTTTTTAAAAAGTCCAAGGACCAGGAGGCATTGCTGATCCACACTATATAAATACAAAAGTCAGCGTGCCAAAGAAAAATCATAACCATTTTTCTTAGAATGGCACTTGATTTTAGTGAGCTATATCAAGTTGTGGAATGTGTTTAGAAACCAGGAATATTTCATTGTCCTACTTGTAAATAGGACAGGAAGCCACAGTCCAGATGGAACATGGTAATACCAACTAATTCGAAGTCTACCAAGAAGTGATTCAGGACTGTACATTTTTCTATATGCCGAATATTAAAATTGAGAGAAGCTGTATTGGAAGAAGATAAAAGAGTTTTAAATTGGAAGGTGAAACATGAGAAGCCTTTTCTATGCTGGTGACACTATTTGATAGCTGAAAAGCAAATAAGCTGCAATTTCTAGTAATGAAAATTAATTAGTAGAGTAAAAAAAAAAATGAGCCCAAGACACTATATTAATGAAAGCAGATATAGCAAGTAGTCTTAGAGCTACCAATTAAGATATTGAAATGGCAGATAGCTTCTGCTTTAGGTTTGATTATCAATAGTACCGGAACCAGCTGTCAAGAAATATGTTTCAGACTAACACTTGCTAGGATGGCAATAAAATTCTCTTAGCTGTACAAATCATACAGTAACTTATTGGGTTATTGAATTTTAGTAAGTCCAACTTGATATAAAATAGTCGTTTAGAATGCCAACAGATTTATATGTGTGAAAACTGTGCTCCTGACATGTTTTGTTGTGTTAAAGTGTGTCTAAAATATATATGTTCATATTTCTGAGTATAATATTAACAATGGTTTACTTAACCATGGCTTTTGGAATAAGTCATAACTTCTGGTTTCATAAAATCCATAAGGCAAAGGCAAACTCATTATTGGTTAGCATAATATGTGATCTTCAGCAGCCTCGAGGATTTTAAGGTTAAAATCACAACATCTGATGTCAGTCACATTTATGTTAAAATAATAATTTACTGTTGATGACTAACATTTATTGAATATAACTTCAATTGAATATAAAGATAAGAGCTCCTGGACTCAAAGTTTCTACATCAATTGTGGGTTCTTACCTTCGCTACTGGTTTGGAACTGTGAATGCACGCAGAATGCTTCTGTGCATGCGCAGAACCTTCTGCACATGAGAAGACCATCTGTGATGACATCTGAGAGGGTGGGCAAAGCCTTCTGCAACTGCTGCTACAGTTTCACCAGAACCAGGGCAAACCGGTAGCAACCTACCACTGGTTTACATAGACACATCTATATATTCTTTGCTTCAGTACAAAAATGTTCATTTGTTGCTGCCTTTTAGGAATTTTTTTAAAAAGACCTCTGTATCCTGCTGGTTTCTTATCTGAGTACAAACCAGCCCCAAATCTACTTAATTTCTTTTGGCATCATCCAAAATCAGCTAGATGCTACGGCATATGAGATTTACTTCAATTTGTGCAATAAATTATGAGATAAGAGATGTTATAATATTCAACAGATACTTGAGATTCTAGATGAGTTAGCTAAGACTGTGAAAAAGACTGTGAAATGAAGCTTAGTAACAATTGAATAACTGGATAAAGAAAACTATCCAAATGCAAATAATATAATAAAAGTATTCATTAAATACATTGATATGATTAAGGTTGATGTGCTAGTTAGTTTAAGGATCAGAAACCAAAATCATCACCTACGAAACATCCAAACCTTGCTGAATAAATGCAAGATGATATTTTTAAAAAGCCATGCCATATATTAAAACTGACTTGCCAATGATTGCTTATGAAGTAAAGCTTCACATAGTATTGATCGAGAATCAATAGAATCAGAGAAGTCAACTCTGCTGCTAATAAGTGTCACACACCCTGACCTGAACTGCTGACTGAAGACTTTGACACTTCCAAAACCAGATCTCAAAAATGGAATTAGACCTTTCTAGAGATTCATCTGACAGCAAAATTGCTGAAGTGACAAGTAATTCATAGAGCACGAGACGGGTTTCATAGGGTGCAACCAAATTTCCACCTTTTTCAAATAAAATATGCATCAAGCACTGTGACACTATGACTGTTGAATTTGAGGAGGCTATTAGTACAATCCAGTTTAAACAGAAATATATCACAAGTGGCAAATATGAATCAGAGGTTGTTGCAAAATTATTAAATGTTTTTGCTGTTGTTGTTCTGAATATCTCTAAAGGAACCAAAGTGGCATTTTCATTTCCAACAGACAGTCCTAAATTTTCCCTGCTCATTTCTATTTAACCCCATGTTCGTTCTATTTCTCATACATACACCCACCCAGATTTTGTAATAAGCTCTCTACATTAATCACAGGTCATAACTATATTTTTTTCAATAATAGGTATACATCCTATGCAGGCATTCAGATCAGTTTGTGTACTTCAAGGGAGAAAAGAGGATATGCAGAGATGTATTATACATAATAAAATTATTCTGATCAACTTTAATTGGAAGTGTGCATTTAATTTTCAATTAAGTATTTAAAAACTAATATGTGGATATATCTTTACCGATGCAATGCACACTCTCCTTTTAAAAGGAAATTTAATTATTTTGTTGTTGTTGCCTGCAATCTAAAAACTCATCTTACCACACCATTAATACCAACTGTATGTGAGACCTCACAGTACCCTGATGGGATCAGACAGCCAGGAATTATATTGAATTTCTTTAAATGGGGAATGACCAAAAAAACCTGGTTGCATCCTTGGTGGTTGATGGACCTGACAAGGTTCCAGAAGGAACTGGGGGTCATGCCTGATCCTCTGCTACATGGTCCTTCTGAGACTCTGATTGCTGTCTGAAAGGAAGAGGGGCCTGAGGTCTTGGATGGGACTGTCCGCTGAGCAACCTCTACTGGCCCATCACTCCCTGTACTGTAGTTTATGATGAAATTCAAAAGTTGAAAAGAGTAATTAGGAACTTAGAGTGCTGATGGGGGAAGAAAGAATGAATCTGAACAAACGTACTCTGGATGAATCATGCTAGGAGATAATTGCAGGCAAACTGATGGTAGGGCAGGTTCCTTTTAAAATTCTTTTTATAATTTGGTTTAAATCAGAAAATGGCAATTGTTTAATCTAGCATGAGGGTTTGTTTGATGTAATGGTTGAGGCACCAAATATTTGAGGGGTTGCCACAGAGAGGAGGGGGGTCACACTATTTTCCAGAGCACCAGAGGGCCAGACCAGGAGCAATGGATGGAAACTGACCAAGGAGAGAATCAACCTTGAAATAAGGAAGAACTTTCTGATGGTGAGAATAATCAACCAGTGGAACTGCCTGCCAGTGGAGGTTGTGAACGCCCCATCCCTCGACACATTCAAAAGGAAATTGGACTGCCATCTGGCTGGGGTGGTGTAGGGTTTCCTGCTTGACTTGATGGACTTGATGACCTGCAAGGTCCCTTTCAATTCTAACAAACAAGCAAACAAACAAACACCAGGCAAAAAACCAGGGGACCATGAGATTTAATCCTGCCTTAACCACAAAGCCAGCAAGGTGACTTTGGACTAATCTCTGTCCCTCAAACCTCAAAAGACAAAGCAAACTACTTCTGAAATTTATCTAATTTCACACACACACATACACAATCTAGATCAATATAGCCCATACACCATGACTACCACATCCTTGATGAAATCAACTTTGAAAACATGGGTGTGTGTTGGGATACTTAGGAGTGTTAAATTTGGGACTATCCTGATAGATAAAACCAGTGTGGTGACACTGTTGTTGTCTTTGATTTGTGTTCTTGTTATAGTCTGCCCAGAGCTGATTAGAACATAGCAGCATATAAATTGCTTGCAATATGTTTTTTTTAAAAAAATATTGAACTTAAATTATTAAAAATAGAAAAGCTCTGGAATATATTGCTCACCATGGTCTTGAAAACAAATCATTATCGTGGACAATGATGATCTGAAAACTCCAAGGACTTCAAGCAAAATTACATCAAAAATGTGGAGCTGCAAGTAACAAACAATTCCAAGCTTAAAAATTGCATTTTCTACAAAAACAAAGAAAAAAAACAAAAACTTTTTTTGGAGGGGGGGAGGGAATGGATTTAAAAAATATTCCCCCCCCCCGCAAGCTGCTTATCTGTTTACCTTGGTACCTTTCCATTTTCTCTCATGTGTCTTCAGAAGAGTTGGCCTGAACTGTCAGGTCTGCTATTTGTTTCTGGCTGGTGACAAACAAATAATTTTGTTAGTAATCATCTGTGTCATCATCATGTCAGGGAGTGTTGTGAATGTCACTGATGAATTGACAGACAAGGGAACAAGATACATGAATCTCAATTTGGTCCCTGGAGTGTGGAGAGAGTCAGAACAGAGCCCCGAGTCTACAGAGAGTGGGTGGCATACAAATCTAATAAATGAATGAATGAATGAATAAGCAAGCAAGCAAGCAAGCAAGCAAGCAAGCAAGCAAGCAAGCAAGCAAGCAAGCAAGCAAGCAAGCAAGCAAGCAAGCAAGCAAGCAAGCAAGCAAGCAAGCAAGCAAGCAAGCAAGCAAGCAAGCAAGCAAGCAAGCAAGCAAACAAACAAACAAACAAACAAACAAACAAACAAGGGATGAGGTTGCTCCTGGGGAGGCCTCCACTCAGCTGCCAATTTCAAAGGATTCTTTGAAAAATGAAGCAGTTGAAAAGACAGTAGTGTCTACAGGAGTGGTGGTAGAAACAATGAGAAATGGGCTAAGATATTACCACCTGTTCTTCTTACCTAATTGTATACCAATCATTTTCATAAATGGGGGAAATGAACAGAGATTAAAGATAAATCAAACTGATCAAATGAATGCTTTGCATACTTTTCAGCACACCTGAAGCAATACATAAATTTAAATTTGTGGCAATATGAGTGGCAAAAATCCAAATAAGACAGAGAAAAGATAACAAGTAGCTGGGAGAATAAATACGTTAGCAATAAAATGCACTCCAAAATGAAGTCTTGTTATAACACTATCTCTATTTATCACCTGTTGTTGCATTTAATTTAGGTATGCACATAATAACATTATTTCAATATTTCTGTAATAAATTGATAATTGACTGAATTTTATAAAAATATATCAGAAAAACTATAAAGCATGCAATTAAACTTTCATAGCATATTCATGAGTTGTTAATATGTTCTTGAAACCAATAGAAAAAGAAACAATTTTACTGATATAAAATTTTAATGAGAAATATTTATCTGTATGTTTGAATACTTTCAATAACTACAGAAACAAACTGCAATACCCCTCAGAATTTCTACTGTCATATTTTCAAATACAATTTATGACATACTGGACTCTTCGTTGTTCTGCCCACTGCCTCCAGTCTTTGGTTTTCTCATAGTACCAGAAATTGAACAATTAAAGGATTCAACAGTGAGGTCACATTTCATCCTTGGGGGCTTGTGTTATTGGGAGGAGAGTCCGAATAATGTGTTCAGCATCTCTTTTCCCGCAGTGTTCCATGTCTGATATTGATCTGCCTCTTTGTACAATCACTTATTACCTGCTGGAAATTCTCTTCTCCTAATGATTTCCTTTTCTTTCATGACATGCTGTGGTTTACCTGCTCTTTCCCTTGTCTGTTCAGTACCAAATTTCTCTGTTGCTTTGTTTAATTGTTCTGGTCTCCTCCACTGTGATAAGTAGCTTTTGATTCTGGAATTATATTGTTGTACTATTTAAGCATTTGAGATAAAATTAATCTTTCATTTTTTTAAAAAAAATATTTTTTTATTATTTTTAATTAGACAAACAAAAACAAACAACATTCAACATTCAAGGAGCTACCATTGCTCCACTTGTCGCAGAAGTCTAGCTAATACAGAAGAAAAAAGCTAACTATAATCAGATCAATACAGAAATATTACACACATGCTCTATGTTCTTGTTAAATTTAACTCTGTATTCTTTATGTTAATTAATTAATTAATTTTCTTATCTATTAAATATCAATATTATAAATTTTAAAGTGTTATTTTTTTATATTTTACTACTAGTTTAAATATTTGATATTTAATTGATAAAATTAATCTTTCAATATGATTTACACATGTGACCTTCACTCTTCCTTTGGTTTCAAGACTGAATACTTAGTACCACGTCCATGACAAAGACTGCTTTTCATGACTGTATTACAAATCTTAATTTCCCTGTAATTACACCCAGTAGGAAAATGTATAGAAAGGCGAGTCTTCGGAGAGGGGCGACATACAAATCTAATAAATAAGTAAGTAAGTAAGTAAGTAAGTAAGTAAGTAAGTAAGTAAGTAAGTAAGTAAGTAAGTAAGTAAGTAAGTAAGTAAGTAAGTAAGCAAGCAAGCAAGCAAGCAAGCAAACAAACAAACAAATGTTAACTCTAACACCAAAATGTGATAAGACTGTCCTGACAAAATGACTTGATCACAGAGATCATCATATCTCAACCACAAATGTAGGGGGATTCAATTGTAGGTTTGTGCAATGCTATGGATTCAGCCTCTTCTTATTGCTTTCCCTCAAAGCTTTAATCAAATATAAAGGAAGCATTTGTTGCTTAAATAAAAAAGGGGAAAGAAATGAGAGATCAATCCTAAATAAAAATCCCTTTTATTTAGGATTAATATCCCGTTTCTTTCCTTTTTTATTTAAGGAACAACTCAACTCTTTTCATGATTCTGATCTATGCTTGTTCTTCAACAATATTCAATTTGGTGTATAGTAGAATGGAATGAAGGAGAAAAAGCTTAGGAGGGAAGGAGTTTAGAAGTGATCCACAGATTTTGTAGACAGACCCACTTATTCTGGCTGCAGTCCTGTGATTGGATGATATTTTGCTACTAGCTAGTAACATGTCGAAAAGGAAAGACAACAAAACCAGAGGAATCAAACCAATGGTTAGGCATATCATATTCAAATTCAATTTGGCACTGAGTCACAACCAATGCAATGCACAAAAAATAATGACTACCAGTGGAGACAGAAAATGTCATATCAGGATATGTTATTTTTCACAGAACAGCTAGATAACATTATAATTCATAACCAGGGAAATCCCCAGAGAAATGACATCCTGCTTTGAATTAATTCCATTTAGCCACTTTGCTAAATCCAACAGAGATTATTTTTTAAGCTGCAAGCAGGACAGACTTTGGGTATAAAAGCTGTATCAGTATAAACATCTGATTCTTTTAAAAGACGTGCAGCCCTAACCACAAGATTTTGAAATAGCTCATATGAATAATCTACCCTGTCCCAATAACTAAACACAAAACCTTTTTAAAAGACTTAATGACATCAAGCCTACTACTAAATAAAGTACTAGAAACTATGCACAAGATCTTTTCCCATTCACACAGCTCAAACATGCCAATCTCGTAAGCAATATATGACGGTCTTGGTATATTTGGGTTTCTTCCCGTGTAGGATTTGGAAATTTCTGGCGACGTTTTGATGAGGTCCCACTCGTCATCTTCAGGCTTGTTCTAGGGCGAACACAGCGAGACCTGAGCTGCCTTCCTTCTATAACTACTGGTGGCTGGGCGTGGTTTGATGGCTCAGCAATTGCCTGCTGTGTAGAAACTTCCTGGTGAGTAAGTGGGGTAACACTTGGGGTCATTGATTTAACTGAGGTATGCTGATTAGTTAATGATTGTGGATTAGGGGTGATATCCTGAGTAGTTGGAGCTTGCAGGCTACTTGGCTGTTTTGCAATGTGTGTTCTGAGTCTGGTTTCAGTTTCTATGTTTGTTAATGAGGGCTGGTTTCCAGATGTTTGGTAGGCGGGAGGTATCATCCCGCTTGTTCATATTTTGGGGATGATCAAGAACAAGGGGTCACAATCTGAGGTTATCTGGGGGAAAGATCAGAAGCAACATGAGAAAATATTATTTACTGAAAGATGCTTGGAACAAACTTCCAGCAGACATGGTTGGTAAATCCACAGTAACTGAATTTAAACATGCCTGGGATAAACATTTATCTGTTCTAAGAAATAGTATAAGGGCAGACTAGATGGACCATGAGGTCTTTTTCTGGTATCAATCTTCTATGTTTCGATGTTTCTATGCAATTCCTAAACCACCAGAACTAGACAAGATAGTAAGAGGGGCAGAAGGAAAATTGATAAAGAAGCTGCATAGAGGCAATTTTCCATTGACCTTTCTTAGATTGCTCAGTTTAGTGTAAAGCTGGTAGAATCCTTTTCAATTAACAATCCGTTCTAGGTCCACTTAGCTTTCTCAAAATCAACGCAGGTCCTTTCAATGCTGCCGGCTACAAGCTACCCCTGCTTATTTTTCAGAAAAATACAAATCAATGTGTAACTTGCCTTCTTTAATATTCAGGTTTGTAAATTATGAGAATGACTGTCAGTTAGATAATTGTAGCTTATTACTTAACTTCAGAAACACAGACCCTGTATGTCCATGGGTGAAGAAAGGTCAAGGCCTAATGTATTTCTGCTATAATTCATATGTAACTCCATATGTAAATCTGCAAATACCTTATATCATTTTCTCCTCTTTACTGCTGACAATCTTTAGTCTTGCTTCTACTTTTTCGTTTCCACTGCACCGTAAATTTAGTCACTCTTTGGTTTATTTTTCATTCTGGTGGAGTTAGCTTATCGGTGGCATCATGTTAGCATTTTTGTCCTCTTTCCCTTGAAGTCTGCTTATTCACTTAAATTTGATTGCTTCTTATCTATATCAATCAGGGTCAGACTTTAGTCTTCATAACTCCTTTTTCATTTAAGAAGGATTGGAGTAAGGGCCAATGTGCAAGGGAAGGCAGGAGAGAAAAATATCAGGAGAATGAGACATGAAAACTTCTACTGCACGGTGTTTTTTTTTATACAAACCTCTTTCACATATACAATCACAAACCTTAAAATGTGAGCTGAAATTCCACTTTTTAAAAAACATTCAATTTATTCATTTTTCTAATTAATAATAGACTGAGTATGAACATAAAATAATATAATTAAAACAAAATAAAGCAAAAAATAGTAAAACTATGTGTTCAGCATAAAACTCACTACCAAACTCTGTAGTATCATCTCCTAATCCCCAAAGCTTTACCCTTAGACTAACTACTGTTGACCTCTCCTGATTCCTAAGAGGTCAGTAAGGGGCAGGCATAAGTGCACCAGCGTGCCTTCTGTCCCCTGTCCTAATGTTTATTTTTATTTTTTTACTAATATCATGTATACAGATATTATTATATCTAATGTTTCTTTTTTTTTACTAGTATCATGTATATGAATATTATTATATCTTTAAATAAATCTACTTTGTACTTGACAAAACAAATAAAATAAATTATGTTCTTTGACACTTTGGTTTCCTTTTACTGCTGACTCTTTCAATCATAATTTCTTTCCCAGCGAATTCTCCCACATGGCATAGCCAAAGTAAATGAGACACAGTTTCATGCTTTTGCCTTCTAGTTACATTATGCTATTATGTTATGCATTATGTTAGTTATGTTATGCATTCTAGTAATTGTTAGTCAACTGCTCTCTATGGAATATTCAGGAGCCTTCTTGAGCATCACAGTTCAAATGAGTCAATTCCTGCCTTGCTTTCTTAAGTTCCACCTTTCACAACTATAAGGACATTGAAAAGAAATTAAGCATAAACGTTTTCTCCTCACTTGCCTTCCTTCTTGTTCCTCCAAGAAAGTAAGTAACTTGAAGGGTTCCAGGGATTTAGACTAAGGCTAAAGGAAGAAGTGTGCCTGACACAAGTTGGCTAAGTGATGACCAAGACTTAGAGATTAAGAAGAGAAACATATGTGATAGGTAGAAGAAGATCTTTGCTGATTGAGCCAGGGAGGAAGAGAAATAGAGTGGAGTTGCAGAGGGGCAGCTAGAGGAAGAAATATCCAGCAGAACCAGGAGGAGAAAAAGGATGATAAATTGCTCAATAACATATTTACAGGGTTTTGATATCTTGCCAATGTTTGGGGATGCTGGGAGGAGGAAAGGCAATGGAATTGTTTGAACATGTATAGTGCCTATTATTGCTTGAATATATTCCATGTATTGCTTTAGAAGTGTTTCCAACTGTTACGTAAACAAGAAAAAGGAAGATCAGTTTCTCCATCCCCATTAAATTCAATATCTTTAGTCATTTACTTGTTCCCTCTCCATAGCAAAAAAAAATAAAGGTACTTTTTGTCTTAATGCTTCTGTGAACAAAGCAGGTCTGTGGTTAGTAGTGGTATGCTGTATAGTAAAATAGTATTGGTGTTCTGTAAATAGAATATAGGGAATATGCTACAATATAGGGAATGTGCTACAAAGAAGAAGTAAAATTATTCTCAAAAGTTCCTGCTGTATTGTCTTCCTTCTTCAACATCTTCAGTTCCTGATATCTTGGCTGCTTCTGACCAGTAAACCTCTGAATGCAACCCTGACATGTGTGTGTATAGCCATTATAAATTTGAAATTGGGTTATGCCATAACTTTGAATGGTCACTAAGTGGAAATTCATAAATGAAGGATTACCTGTATCATATTTTATTTATTTATTTATTTATTTATTTATTTATTTATTTATTTATTTATTTATTTATTTATTTATTTATTTATTTATTTATTTATTTATTTATTTATTTATTTATTTATTTATTTATTTATTTATTTATTTATTTATTTATTTATTTATTTATTTATTTATCAGATTTGTATGCCGCCCCTCTCCATAGACTCGTAGATTTTATCATATCATTCTCCTATCTTGTTATTTTAAAATCCATATCAAAACAATCTGGCTCTCTACTGTATCCTCTTATAGCTCCTCTTCTAAACTCATTTATTGTAGCACACAATCTTATAATTTTTTTTTGAATGTATTGTTGCAAAATATTTTTGAATTCTTCCAAAGCTAAAATACTTTGCTCCATTCTACATTAATGGATCTCTTCTCCTGTAATTATAACTTTAGCTCTTTCTGATTGCTTCTAGTGTCCAGCCTTCAAAGTCTCTTCTTACCATGTTTTTCTCTAATCTGTAACCTTTTCCCATGAGAAGATTTCATACACTTAGATTCAAAATCTTCATATATTTTTAAACAACCCAGAGGAAAGATTCTTATAATTAGTTTTGAAATCTTATTTCCCATCCATCTGGCCTCTTAGTCCATTTGAAACTTTCAAAATTACCGTTCTAATCACCCTTTTGCAGTTCATTTCAGAATAAAAAATAAGTTCTTAAAATTACATGGAGCTTCTTTCACCAAGGATCAAAGGAGAATCACCCAGTGTAATGAAATTTATTATTATGAAGGATCTTAATTTCCAAAAAGCAGTTAACAAGCCATTTTCAGAAGTAATTAAGAAAGGAAGCGAGCAAGTGCCTGTTTGATGGTTCTGAACTGCGACTTAGGCATAGTTGACTTTCACTTGACTTCCGGAGCTATAAAACCCATCATCAAAGACAGCTGTTTTACTGTCTCCTTATGGGGATCATTTGTATGGAGTCCTTATGGTTGAACCAAGGCCCTCCACTTTATCCAGAGAGGAATTTTGAGGCATTGATTTGTTTTTGAGCTTCTTGTTCCACCACTGTGGTGAGCTCTGCAAAAAGCAAAGCCATCTTCAGTTTACCATTGCTTCCCTGGAAGTCACTTTGAAACATAACATTTGAATGACCAGCAGGGCATCTAACTGCCTGAGATTTGGCAGATCAAATCTCACCAGGCTTAATTTGGACTCAACCTTCCATCCTTCTGAGGTGGATAAAATGAGGACCCAGATTGTTAGGGGCCGTATGTTAACTCTGTAAACTGCTTACAGAGGACTGTGAAGCACTGTGAAGTAGTATATAAGTCTAAGTGCTATTGCTAGGTGAAGCACTCAACAAATTTCCTAAAATCTCTCCTGGATGAAATTGATAGTGAAGCTATGCTAATATTTTATCATCCAAACAGAGCCAACAATCCTTCAGAAATTATTTCCAGAGCTTGATACTGAAAATATTGCTGCTTCCAATCATGAAAGTATGTATAGTTAGTCTCCAAACACTTATCTAGCAACTTTTAGACCCTGCTGTTCTGTTCGGGTCGTATGTGAAAAAAAATTCCCTGCATATCTGAAACTTGAAATTTCATGACTTTGTATCATGTGAGGAGTTCTTTCTTTAAAAAAAAATTTTTGGGGTGAGGGGGCCTTACTTTTTGCTGGGTAAAAAAAGTCACACTTGTATACGACCCGGACCAAAAAAGGTTTAATTTAGGTATTTAGATTTGGTCTTTTTGAAAGCTTTTTTCACTGGGATACTAATTTAAACATTTCTGAACACAATCAAAGCAAAATTGAGATGAAAAAATTATTCCTTATTTGTTTATTTTGCTCATGAAAGCCCGCCTCTAGCATTTTTGTGCAATTTTGTTCATTTTTATCTGGTTCAGGCTGCTAGTTCAAACTCCCCCCCCCTTTTGTATTGGATCACTATTTTTAACATCTCTGATCATTAGAAAAATAGAAATGAACTGAAAAACATTATGCTTATTGGGGGTTTTTTGCTCAGAAATAGTCCCCCCCAGCTGTGTGCAATCATTTTCACTTTACCTTTTTTTAAGGCTCCAAATCCTGTCAGCTCCAATGTTTTTGAAAACCTTTTTCACTGGGATATTAATTTGAACTTTTCTGAACATAATGATATGAAAATTGAACTGAAAAAATAGAAGCTTATTTGTTTATTTTGCTCATAAAAGTCCCCACTCTGCTCTGTGAATTTTTTTTCAATTTATTTATATTTCAGGCCCCAAAATCAAAATATTATTAAAACTTTTTGCATTGAATTACTAGTTTGAACTTTTCTGAACACAATGATATAAATATTGAAGTGAAAAAATTGAAACTTATTTGTTTATTTTGCTCAGAAATAGGGCCTCTCTCCCACGACTGTGTGCAATCAGTTGCATTTACCTTTTTTTAAAGGCTCCAAATCCAAAATATTATTAATACACTAGGCATTGATTTACTAAATTGAACATTGCTGATCATCAGGAAAATATTCTCTAAGGTTTCAAATTGATGCTTATAATTGCTGTGTGCAATTATTGCCACTTTACTTTTTTTTTAGCCTGCCAGTTACAACTTTTTTGAAAACCTTTTTCACTGGGATACTAATTTGGACATTTCTGAACATAATGATATGAAAATTGAACTGAACAAATGATGCTTATTTGGGGTGTTTTTGCTCATAAAAGCCACCCCCCCCCCAAATTTTTGGTGATTTGTTTTCAATTTTTATTTTTTTTAGGGTCCAAATCTCAAAAAGATTACCACCCGCTTGGCATTGATATGATACATTGAACATTTCTGAATATAATGATATAAAAATTGAACTGAAAACACTGATGCTTATTTGTTTTTGTTTTTTTCTCACAAATAAGGCCTCCCCCCTGGCCTTGCTGTTTTCCATTATTTTCAGTTTTTATATAGATTTGGCTGAAAATATTTGGAATATCCTTTTGAAAAGCAAGTACATGATGGCCAGACAGCTCATTTTATGAAATAAATCCATTTTACTAAAAACAAGTATGTAATTTTGAAATTAACAGCATAATTTGTATATAAGCTGAAAAAATTGAGCACAGCCTGGTGGGGGCCTTTTCTGAGCAAAATAAACAAATAAGCATTAATTTTTTCACTTCAATTTTCCTTTCATTATGTCCAGACATGTTCAAACTAGTAATTCAATGCCTAAGGTATTGAAAATATTTATAATTAGGGGCCTAGAAAAAATTATAATGTGACATACTTGAAAAAATGGGGGGGTGACCCATTTATGAGCAAAATAAACAAATAAGCATCATTTTTTCAGTTCAATTTTCATTTCATTTTGTTCCAAAATGTTCAAACAAGTACTCCAACACCAAATATAGAAAACTGGTATGCAGTTTGCAGGCTAAACTATCTATAAATTGGGGAAAATTTGCAAAAATCCTAGGGGTGGGCTTTTACGAGCAAAATAAAAATATAAGCATTACTTTTTCATCTCAATTTTACTCTCATTGTGTTCAGAAAAGTTCAAATTAGTATCCCAGAGTAAAAGGTTTTCAAAAAGACCAAATTTAAGTACCTAAAATAAACCTTTTTTAGTCTGGGTCGTATACGACCCGAACAGTACAAGTGTATAGTCATTTTGAACAGAACAGCAGGGTTTTAAATGGTCATTAGCAGAAGTAGGTAGGAGAGAAGGTTTTATGCATTTCAAGCCAGGTTTTTAATTGTTTGTGATTGCTTGGACTAACCTCTGCAGTTTAGTGAGATATTTCATAAGTGGTTTGAGATTGCCTCCTTCCTAGGACTGAGAGAGAGTGTGAGTCCAATATCACCCAGATGGCTTTGTACCTGTTTCTAGCTTGATATTCTAGCCCAGATATCGGCTAAACTGGTAGTGACTCATTGGTGATGTCACAATGACATCACCAAACCAGATTGGTCAGTTTTGGTCTGTGGGCGCCACCATTTATTTATTTATTTATTTTTTAAAAAAACCTTTTCCCCATTTTCTCCCCAAATCTTTTAATATATTTTTTCTTCTGCGCATGCACAGAAGCAAAATTTCTAGCACAGTACATGTGTCGCCATTTAGTTGTTGGCTTTCTGTTTTAAAAAAATGGGGTTTTAGGCACTGCACATAGGCACACGTGCAAAGCGCGCGCACACACAAGGCATGGCCACGCAGCGTGGGAGGAAGCAAACTGACAGCAAGGTAAGCTAGAACCCACCCCTGTCTTAGTCACTACACCAAGCTGGTTCTCATAGCCGTCTTATAGTAGCATATTCAACTATGGCACAAGCTGTGTAACTATCTGCTTTAATATTGTGGGGCTCTCAAATAGAGAAGCACAAATTCATCTCGTGGACTATTAATATTTATTAGGAATGATGTTTTAAACTGTTTCTAGATTGTCTAGGTAGGAATACACAGCCCTTGTTATTTCTCCTGAGAAGCAACTTCCCAGTTTTGGTTCAGAATTTATTATACTCTAAAATAGCTTCGAGGGTTGAGTGACAGCTCCATGCTTTGCTCATTCAAAGATATTGAGCTTATAGATCTGCACAAAGCAGAAAGTATGCTTCAAGTTTAGGACAAAAGAATACAACTTAAAACATCCGACAAAAACATGAGGGTTTTTTCATGAGGCTCTTTTCAAAAGGAATAACATTTACAACTTTGCAGAAATATTAACCAATGAGATGTTTTCCAGAGAAAGAAATCTCTACAGTAATTGTCAGGTACTGAAGAATAACTTATCGTTATTGGAACTGCTTGTTTCTTATGGCAGTAGGGAAGTCATTTTTGCTCTTTAAATAAATCCTGCATTGCTAAACCACATTGCTAACAGAGCAAATTATAATTATAATAATATTTTATTTATTTATTTATTATTTAGATTTGTATGCCGCCCCTCTCCGCGGACTCGCGGCGGCTCACAACAAAATGAAACAATTTCAAAATAATAATAATAATAATAATAATAATAATAATAATAAATGTTGTTGTTGTTTTTGTTATACTTTTTCCCCCAACAGCCCCTCTCATCTAAAGATAAATAAACAAGGCAGACAGGTACAAACAGTAATTAATTCCACTCCTATGAGATTTTTCTTAATATTCTGAAAAGAAAAATTAAAACATCTTTCTCATGGCCAATTTTATTCTAGGCATCACCACTCCAACTACTTAAAAAGATCAAGCAACACATCTGCTTAAAAGCCACTGTGCTAATCTTTACTGATAGTTCTGCTTACCCAAAAGGGTGGTGGCCAACTGCCAAAATGACAAGGTAGAGCTTTTTAATGGAATGATCCTAAAGTTACAACAAGTCAAGTATAGCCAGCATGTATACAAATGCACAGTGTTCCTCTGCCAAGTTCAAGCCATTTTTGAATGCACTCTGAAAGCAGAGTAACAACAACAAAAAAGAACAGGAGCAGAGTAGACTCGCCCACATTAGAATGCGAGAATAATCTGTTGGATTAGACTAAACCCTATTTTAATTCAACAGTTTGTTTCTCATATTGTTTTACAGAAACAAGTAACTACTCACCCATTGCATATCTGAGCCATTTCAAAATGATGCAATAGTGGTTTAAAACTGCAATTTTATATTCCTACAGAAATCAACCATAAGTTTCTATGGATGTCTAAAAAGATATCTTCCAATGCAGGGGTGTCATACTCAAGGCCCTGGGCCCTGATCCAGTCCCCGAGATGCTTAGATTTGGCCCACAGTGCCTCAGCCAGTGAAAACAGAGCTCAGGAAGGCCACAGGCAGCCCTTCCAAGCTCCATTTACATTGGCAGAGGGTTGAGGAAGCCTTCACAGCTGAAAATGAACTTGGGGGCCCGTTTTCATTGGCAGAGCACTCAGGCCACCATAGGCACTCCCTATACAAGTGATGTCAAGCTGACCATGCCCTCTGGCCATGCTCTCCCTGCCACCCAAGGTCAAACACAAGCCTGTTCTAATATCTTTATGCCCTGCCAATAGTGTTTGCAGACAAACTGCCCCAAACTTGAAGTAGTGCTGAAAATAATAATAATAATAATAATAATAATAATAATAATAATAATAATAAAATAGATTTGTATGCCGCCCCTTTCTGAAGACTCGGGGCGGTTCACAACAACAGTAAACAATATTTCAAATCCAAACTATGACTAAACCCATTGTCATTAGTTCTTGATACCCTTTAATATAATCAATCTCCATTGAAGGTTATTCAAGTAAGCAGTCATTTTGAAAGGTCTCTTTTGAATGTTGACATCATATTACCTGGCTTCTATTTTCATGGCACAAAGTCCACATTATAAAAAAACTTTATACAAAACTTTCGCCAGACCACTCATTGAATACAGCTCATCTGTCTGGAGCCTTAAACATGACCTAAGCATAGCCCATAAAATTATCTGCTACAATGTCCTTCCTGTCAATGACTACTCCAGCTTCAACCACAACAATACACAAGCACATAACAGATACAAACTCAAAGTAAACTGTTCCAAACTTGACTGTAGAAAATATGACTTCAGCAACTGAGTTGCTAATGCATGGAATTCACTACCAGACTCTGTTGTTTCATCACCAAACCCCCCAAACTGTACCCTTAGACTATCCACTGTTGACCTGACCTGATTCCTTAGAGGTCAATAAGGCGTGTGCGTAAGTGCACCAGCGTGCCTACCATCCCTGTCCTAAGTTTCTCTCTTATTAGTACCAATATCATGTATATAAACAGTGTTATTTCTTTGTATGCTACCAATACATACTTGACAAATTAATTAAACAAGCAAGCAAGCAAACAAGCAAACAAGCAAGCAAACAAACAAATAAATACATCTGAATAGAAAAACAGTAAGCCTATGTTTGAGGTCTTTAAGAACTCTTGGATGGGTACCATCAGGATATAGAAATTTGTTACTGTGCACTGTCTCAAGATAGCTTAGAATATCTTGTTTTGTTATCTCAATTTGCTTTGGTTGTTCTAATTCGCTCCCTGGGGGGAGGAAGATCAATAAAGTCTCAGGTATCTGTCCTATTATCTTCTGTAGTAAAGATAAATGTGAAGAATACATTCAAGTTTTCAGTAATCTTCATATCTGCCTTGGGCCTACAATTTAGGGCACATGGAATCTATTGAGCACATCTTTCTCTGTTGTCAATTTTATAGGTGCTTCACAGAGCCCTAATTTTTCCATCACTGAATAATATTATAAGATTTACAATCCAATAATATGCACATAGTTGACACCCAGCCTGGGATAAGAACAGAATATAGGCAGAGTCTCTATGGTTGTAAATAAATAAGGTACATCATAACCGAAAGAAACTGGGTTTGCTTGTTTACTGTTTGCTAGAAACCATTTGCACCTAGCTCTAAGTTTAGGACTGATTGTCTATTTATATCCAATATTTCTTGTATTTTAAATCAAACCTTTACTTTTTAATTTTCTTTTAGTTAACATTACATTTTTGAACTAATGTTCTGTTATTTATTTTTAATCTTGTTAGTTTCATTTTTAGGCTTACTGCTCTTGGGTTATGTTATGCCGGGCTTCACGTTACAAGCCCCCAATTAAGTCCAAAGGAGAAATTCAAACACACAGGTTTGTAAAGTAAACAAAGTTGGTTTATGAAAAGGAAAATACTATCCAAAACACACTTTTAATCAGCCAAAGTGCTGTCCCACACACAACAAGCCTTGAATGCTGTGAAAAAGATGTCACAGCCACCCTCCTTCAAGAGTCCTCACACTTAAACTTAACTGTGAATTAGTCCAAGAGTCCTATAAAAATCCTGAAACAGTTCAAAGAGTCCTTGTACAATCCAGACGTAAAACACAGTTCTCTCTCTCTCCAAACAGATAAACTCCCATGCCAGAGGCAACAACGCTGGCAATTTATCAGCAGCCCCGTTAGCCTAATTACCCCAGCCACAGGTGTTCTCCCTTATTTCCTATAATATTTGGGCAGTTGTTCCTTCCTTGACATCAACCTATGTCTGCAAACATCTATGAATACTTTCCCTTCTGAATCTACCGATGACAATGATGATGATGAATAACTAATGGGGCAATTAGCTAACGGGCTGCCTGTACTTTCATCCTCATCTGATGCTGCTTCACTCCCAGAAGCTTCCCCTGATACAGACACTTCACTGTCGGAAGCTGTTGGCAGTAAAACTGTCCTCTGATAATGTGAGGATTCTCCCACATCAACCCTTACAGTCCTTGGAGCAGGAGCTGACCCAGAGTCAACCACAACAGGTTAGAAATGGAAATAGAATAACAGAGTTGGAAGGGACCTTAAAGGTCTTCTAGTCCAACCCACTGCTTGGCAGGAAATCCTATACCATTTCAGACAAATGGTTATCCAATCTCTGCTTAAAAACTACCAGTGTTGGAGCATTTACAACTTCTGGAGGTAATTTGTCCCACTGCATAATTGTTCCAACTGTCAGGAATTTTCTCCTTAGTTCTGAGTTTCTTCTCTCCTTGATGCAGTAGTGGGTTTTAAAACTCATTGCTATTGGTTCATGCACATGCGCACAAGCATCCTGGGTGGGTGAGTGAAGCCTCTCATCGCTACCATTACTGGTTTGCAAAACCAGGCCAAACTGGGCGCAACCCACCATGCCTTGATGGCATCTGGGACAGGACTGCTGTTACTCAGTGATATGACTTAATGATTGCAATCCCAGCAGTGCCATTTGTTTTGTAAGCCAAAACACACAGAAATTTGATTTGATTTGATTTGGTTTGATTTGATTTGGTTTGATTTGGTTTGATTTGGTTTGATTTGATTTGATTTGATTTGATTTGATTTGATTTGATTTGATTTGATTTGATTTATTTTATTTTATTTTATTTTATTTTATTTTATTTTATTTTATTTTATTTTATTTTATTTTATTTTATTTTATTTTATTTTATTTTATTTTATTTTATTTTATTTTATTTTATTTTATTTTATTTTATTTTATTTTATTTTATTTTATTTTATTTTATTTTATTTTATTTTATTTTATTTTTGATTTGATTTGATTTGATTTGATTTGATTTGATTCAATGACTCTAGGTGGCTTACAACAGGATATAGAAAACACATTTAAAAACATCATAAAAGATTTTAAAAAACAGTTTAAAAATCACATGCATATCATTCAGGCTGGACCTTGCAAATTGCAAGCTCAATGGCCCCAAGCCTGCTGGAAAAGCCAGGTCTTCAATGCTTTCCGGAAGCCAATAGAATGGGGGGTAGTCCAGATCTCAGGGGGTAGTTAGTTCCAGAGAGCTGGGGCAGCCACAGAGAAGGCCATTCCCCATGGGCCTGCCAGCTGACACTGTTTAGCTAACAGGACCTGGAGAAGACCAACTCTTTGGGATCTTATCAGTCTCTAGAAATTATGAGATAGAAGGTGGGTTTATGTGAGAAGTTGATGGGAATTCCAGTTAGCGTACAGAGGGGAGTGAGTGGCAATAGGAGAGGTTGAGAGCCTTGGCAAGAATGCACCCAGTCTATTACTATGGTCTTCTAATATACCATTATTACAAGAACTTCTTCTTTCCATACTCCATTGATAACCATCTCAAGACCACATTCAGATTTTGATCAGAAAGAAGAATACTTCTTAGATCTAGTAATTCCATGGAGACTTCTGGACTTTTAATATACAGTATTCTAGTAATGTTTGTTGTGGTACTCTCCTAGATATAATGAGCAAAATCTTATCCTGTCTGCTGGTATAACAATATCCCAAAGGGTCTATTGTAGCACATTTCTGACCTCATTTTGGAATCCATTTTGTTCTGAGCTCAGAATACTCAAATCAGCCTTTTTGTAAACAGAACGGTATCACAGAAATCATAAAGATAGTCTCCAGATGTTAAGAAACCAATAAGGGAAGGGAAGGGTCTGGTGGAAGGAACAGTGGGAGGGAAGGAGGAAGGGAGAGTGGAAGGAAGGAAGGAAGGAAGGAAGGAATTATCCAATGCACACCATAACAGCATAATTATTTAGTATAATACCATAATATTCCAGGAATTCTAGGTATTTGATAGAACAATATTCCTTATAGGAGGCATGTAAGCAAATTTCATTTACAAGTTGGATGTTGTTTTGAGATTGGTTTTTTTTTCCTACCTGAAACTCACCACACAAAAGAAATTATGCCATTATCATGGGAAAACAGAATCATAACATTTAACTTTGAACATATTTAAATTAACAAGATAAATGTAATAGTTTTTTAAAAAATAACCCATAAAGACTTGAAAAAAAATTCTTTGCCAATATGTTCCAATTATTCTGAAGTCTTAAGAATATATTTGCTGCCAAAGTTCAGTCTTAAGAGCCTGCATGTAAGTCTTTTAATTGACTTGACATATTTCTTCTGTTAGGCATATAGCAACAGTACCTTGTCAGATGTTATAAATCTTCAAAGGTAATAGATAAAGATATATCTCATCAGTTATTTCTGCAGACATTTTTTTAAAAAAAATAGAACATGCATGTAGATGACTAATTGGCTCTATCTTTCTTTTCTTCCTAGGACAGATTGAAGAAAAAAATATATATATTGCCTTCTCTTTTGTGTCTTATATATTGATTAATGACATTCCAATCTATATTTTGCTCTTTAAGAGTGGTGACTGATTAACATGAATTTCATTAATGAGGGTTTTAAACAACAGTTGGTATGCAATGAGCATAGTTCTTGGTTCAAGGTAGTTCTTGTTTAGAAATCAAAATTGGAATCAGCCACTCTGTCGTTACAAGAACGTATGATCTTACTTTGCTTCACAGATAAGACAACATTACAAATGCACGACCGGTGGCTTAAAACCACCGGCCGAAATTGCCCCGGAGCAGGGGGACGCTGCGGGCGGTTCTATAGAGCCACAAACTTCCGGGTTCCTGAAAACCCGGAAGTTCGGCTTTTGGCAGCGCACCAGGTTGGCGCGCCGTCTGCTGGTTGCTGGGGGAGGTCCTGGATCGCCCTATTTAAGGGCGATCCAAACAGGACCTCCTCCTTGCTTTATTTCTTGTTGAAGCAAATACCCATCCACCCTCCGCTATTAACAGTGTGTCCTGAGGAGGTCGCTTCGGGGCCGAATAGGAATTTTTTGTGGCCTCCCCTTTAGAGGCGGCCGTTTTTTTGCCTATTCCACACTGACGGTGCGGATTGGATTGGTTAGGGGGTGCAGCGCACTTAGATGTTAGTATAGGCCTCCCTTTGGTCATTGGGGTTTGGCAGGTTAGGGGTGGAAATGGGCAATTAGAAGCGACTGTGCATGCTCCTTTGGGCATCCTTTAAAGAGTGATGGATCACCTCTCTCCAGGAACTAGAGGTTGGAACAACTTCGGGGATTGGAGAGAGGATGTCCATGGGAATCACCAGATCCAATTTTCCACGGGGATTGGAGGGTGAACTCCTCCCACACGATGAAGGGGCGTGGCTTGGATCCAGGTGAAAGTGGCTACCTTCACCTGGTTCAGCAAGGAGTTTTTGCCCAATGTTGCCAAGGAAGTTTCTGGTAGGAATTTCCGCCCCGTTAGTTTTGACCTCTGCAGGTCCTTAGTTATGTTGAATTTAAATATTTAAATTTACATATTTAAAGTTATATTATTTAAATTTATGTTAATTTAATAAATGACCCTTATTTAATCCACAATATGTCTCAGTGTCTTTACTCCGCTTCCGGGGCAAATATGAAGGTTGGCTCTGAAGTTATTTTTTCATCACCGTCGTACTTTCAAATGGTCACTGTGCAAGGCAGTTGCTAAATGAAGACTATCAGTGTTATGACTGTTGCAACAGTCATTTTATATGCAAAAGACAAATAACATTGTGGTGAGCTAAAATTAGCGTTTTGAAATAACAACTTTAAATGAATCCATTTGCTCTTTGGGAACTTATTGGTAAAATAATGGGTTGCCTGTCTGAATATCTATGAAAGCAAATTCCATTCTTTTTAAACCAGTAAAATGCCTTCTATTTTTAGGAAAATGTGTCAGATGCTCTGTCATAATAATGTTAATACAGTATAGGAATTTGGATTCTATTCTGAATCCGTAATGCTCTGCAATATTCTCTTCCAGGCAAGAGGATAAAAGCAGAGGGGAAATGCTACCAGTTTGGCACAGTTCTGATGTACTGGTAGCAACGGCCACTGATGGTTCGGAGAACTGATAGTGGTGGCTGTGTGAGGCTCCGACCACCCTCCTGTACATCACCATTATCTTGTTTTTTTATTATTACTTAATTTGTTAATTTAATTTATATGTTGGCTAACTCCTGGTTGGCTTGCAACAAGAAGGGACATCTAAAAAAGACATAAAAGACAACTTAAAACCCCTTAATAAAATGATGCATATCTTTTGCTGGATCTAAAAGAGGTGTCATTTGATCAGCGGTCCCAGGCCTGCTGACAGAGCCAGATCTTTAAGGCTTTCCGGAAGACCAGTAGGGTGGGGAGAGTATGGATCTCAGGAGGCAGCTGGTTCCAGAAATCCAACACTCTGCATATGTGCAAAGTATTCTACACCTGCGCAGAGGGTGAAAAAGCATGTGCAATGAAGCACAGACTTCCAAACTGATAGGAAAGGTAAGAAGATTTCACTGTTGTGTAAAAGCAATAGCATTTAGACTTATATACTGCTTTATAGCCCTCCCTAAGTGGTTAACACAGCATATTGCCCCTAACCATTTGGGGCCTAATTTTAACCACCTAGAAAGAGTATAAGGCTGAGTCAACGTTGAGCCTGGTAAGATTTGAACTGCCAAAATTTCAGGCAGCCAGCAGTCAGCAGAAGTAGCCTACAGTACTGCACTCTAACCACTTTACCACCATAGCTTATGATGTGGAAGAGTCATGTTCAGACTGGAAAAAAGGTTCTGACCATTGTCTTTTCTCAGTGATATCATGTAAGGGGAGTGCCTTGGGTTCTCAATCTTGAGCTACAAATACACCAAGCTGGCGGGGGTAACCAACACCCTTGAAGACAGGCTCAAATTACAGAAAGACCTGGACAGACTAACACAGTGGGCCCACACCAACAAAATGATGTTCAACATCAACAAGAACAAAGTCCTTCACCTAGGTAAAAAAAAAACGAGACACACATACAGCCTGGGAGAAACCCCTCTCAGCAGTAGCAACGGCGAAAGAGATCTCGGAGTCTTGGTGGATAATCAACTAAACATGAGCCAACAATGTGCAGCAGCAGCCAAAAAAGCCAATACAATCCTAAGCTGCATCAACAGGGGAATACACTCCAAGACCAGGGAAGTGATAATACCACTCTACTACGCCCTGGTTAGACCACAACTGGAATTCAGTTCTGGTCACCACACTTCAAAAAAGACATTGAAACTCTGGAGAAGGTGCAGAAAAGAGCAACCAAAATGATCAGGGGTCTAGAAACCAAGACTTACGAAGAGAGACTGTGGGAACTGGGCATGGATAGCCTAGAGAAAAGGAGGGCCAGAGCGGACATGATAGCAGTCTACAGGTATACGAGGGGTTGCCACAGAGAGGAGGGGATCACTTTATTCTCCAGGGCACCGGAGGGCTGGACGAGGAACAATGGCTGGAAGCTGACCAAGGAGAGATTCAACCTGGAAATAAGGAAGAACTTCCTGACGGTCAGAACGATCAACCAGTGGAACAACCTACCAGCGGACGTTGTGAACTCCAATACTCTGGACATTTTTAAGAGGAAATTGGACTGCCATTTGGCTAGGATGCTATAGGGTTCCTGCTTAGGCAGGGGGTTGGACTTGATGACCCGCATGGTCCCTTCCAACTCTAACAATCAATCAATCAATCAATCAATCAATCAATCAATCAATCAATCAAACAAACAAACAAACAAACAAACAAACAAACAAACAAATACATCGTGTACTTTTAAATATGTGATTTGCACATGCATCTATGCTGACCATCAATCTCTTGTATTCTTTATACTACGCCAACTTATTTTAGCCACAACCTCACCTAATTCTAATAACACAAAAAGCAGCATATTGCAATGTGACACAAATCAGTAGAGCTATGTGCAACTTCCCAAGTGTGAATGAAAAGGGACTTGGTGTGATTGGCATGACTGCAGTGCTGATGAAAGTCTGTGGAAGAGTGCTGCTTAGAAAATGAATTTGGAAACTGGCATAAAGCAAGCCAGAAAATTGGTTTACCTTGTCTTCTTGCTGTTAAAAGATTGGTAATCTTTCTTTGAATTTCAGGCAAACCAAGAGTTCCCCCCACCCCAAATATAAGCCTATATATGAATGCTCGGAGGGGAAAAAGCAGGTAAAGAATTCATTGAATCATTGAACTAGATGAAACCAAATTCAGCACCAATAAGTTAATTGAGGACTGAAAAGCTGACAGAGTTAGATAAATCTACATGTACTAAATTCTAATTGAGTTTTTTCCCCCCTATAATTTTTATTTTTGGTAATTGAGTCCATCTTGGGCTTACTTCAAAGCTTTTTTACAGGCGGGGTAGCTTCCCTTTCTTTTACTCGACAAACTGTGCTAATTAGGTCTTATACCAAAAAAAATCAAATGGAAGAATTTGATTTGCTTCTTAACTGGTAAAAGTTTTCTTTCACTTTTCTTATTTTGCAAAGAGAAATATTTTTTACAGGGTGCAACAGCTTTAAAAAGATTTCTGAATGAAATGACATTCTATCCCATAAAGAACTATCTCTGAGAAGTTCATATCAACATAATGGATCCCCCCCCCTTTGTTTTCACTTGCCAGTTAATAGGAAATGACTGAACTATTGATGGGGTAAATAGTTGATATCATTAATTCAAAACTTAGAATGTTGTGCTTTTGTCTAGCTATGTATTTTGCCATTTAAAATCTTTTCATATGTTAATTATCTGATAATAAATTATTAGGGGATGAATTATTTTATTGTGAGCTTCAGTAGAGAGAAGAAACACAAATGAAAGAAAAACTAAATTAAAATGTAAATTAAGAAGTTATAAAACCCTTCGCTGATAGAAATCAATATTCATGCCCAGTGTATAGTGTATTATTTTTAATATGTCTCTAATTGCAAAAACTATTGCGAGTTTCATTAGAGTTAAATGACAAGATTAAAAGTTATTGTCAGTTGTGGTATTTTACTTAGAAATGAATATTTGGGATGTGTCAAATTAATTCCATTTCATAATTTTTGTTGCTTTTCATTCTAGCATTAACCACATGATTAAATTTATATAATATGATTAAAGTTCATATAATGTCATAATTGGAAAATATTTATATTTACCTCACTTTTATTATTGTTTTTCAGAAATAATTCAAGCTGGTGAGCATACCTAATATCCATTCTTCCTCCTATTTTCCACTTAATAACAATCCTCTGAGGTGAATTGGGCTTAGACAGAGTGACTGACCTGAGATGGTTCCATTGAAACTTGAATTTCTTAATGTTTTTCTTTGACCAGGATCAATTTTGAGATGTTAGATTAAAGATTGTTTTGTTCTCTTCTTGTAAATTATGAATCAGCACACTCATATTTAGCTGAAGCTCAAATAGATAGATTAACCTTCAAATGTTAGCTTTTCTATTACTCTTTATTATATTATTTAGCCAAAATAGCCAAACAAATATCAATGACAGAAAACAGATTTTATATTCTTCTTTGGGTTTATTTTTAGCAGTACATTTCAAGCACCATGTTAATTTAAGCATTTAAAATATTATGTTAATCAAACATTTACATCTCTGAGTGGCTTCATACTCTGCTATGAAGATAAAAGTATTTTTCTCTAAACATTGACAAGCTGCTAAAATCTAGAACCTTGAGGGAAGGATCCAGTTCCTGCCCAAACCATAGCTCAGCGTCAGCTCAATGGATGAATTTCAGTTATTTTTTTCCCCAACATGGGGATACTTCAACACAGATGTTATACCCTTGTAAGTGTGTTTTCTTATGCTGTCTACATTTACCCACCTGTGGTTTAAACAGTAAACAATTGAAATGTAGTTTTGTACCACTGGGCTTCCTTCAAACAAGACAATTCTCATTTTCTGTCATAAAGACATCCTGGTCTTCTATCTATCTATCATCTATCTATCTATCTATCTATCTATCTATCTATCTATCTATCTATCTATCTATCTATCTATCTATCTATCTATCTACCTACCTACCTACCTACCTACCTACCTACCTACCTACCTACCTACCTATCTATCTATCTATCTATCTATCTATCTACCTACCTACCTATCTCCCTCCCTCCCTCCCTACCTACCTACCTACCTATCTATCTATCTATCTATCTATCTATCTATCTATCTATCTATCTATCTATCTATCTAAATGTGTACAATATAATAGGTATAGTATAAACATAAACCAAAGCAAGTAGGTAAATTGGGAAATAGGACAGTAGGACAGGGACTAATCCAAACTCTGGCAGTAATTCAATATAACACCTCAGCTTGGAAAATTGCTCTGTCTCAACACCTTGAACAGAACTGAAGCTTGATTTGATTCCAACAGCTACTGTGGAAGCCCTTTCCTGCATCCTGATTGAAGGGAAGTCATGTTTTGATTCACAATGCTACTTTGAAGGTGGGTTACTTTCAGTCAACAAATCAGGCCCCTTTGAAGGTCTGCACTGCCTTCAATGACATCTACTAGCAAACATATTAAAAACAGAGTGATCATAGTAACTGCATTAGGTTAATTTAGTTTTAATTAATATTTAAAGTCACTGTGTGTGTGAGTTGGCAGGATATATAAATTAGTTGAATAAATAAATAATAAAATAAAGTGAGCTGGCTTTAATTTGGCAACCAGACAAACTAGGCATGCAGAGATCTTTTTATTAACCAAATGTTTTACCATTTAACTCAAATATTTTTTAAAGAAAGAAAAAAATGTTTCTCCAAGAGCCATACGAATAAACAGACCCTCTGCCTTCTGGATTAGACTTTTTAAAAGCTGGCTTTACAATGCAGTAACAAAGTTATAATTTGTTTCTATCATCCGATGATTAATTAGTTCCCTGCCCACAAAATAAAGTTTCTACTATTATGTTCATGTGTGCATAACTTAATCTATATTTCAGTATATGTAGCAATTACCAATTATTCCCCTCTATTAGTTAATCAAGGGCTTTAATTATACTTAACTTGCAATGTTTTGTGGCTAGCAGAATATTGATTGTCTTCATGGGTTTTCTTCAGAATTTCTCTTCCCTCTCTGGTCAAGCAGACAGCACTTCTTATTTATTTATTTATTGGATTTGTATGCCGCCCCTCTCCATAGACTCGGGGCGGCTAACAACAACTAAAAGCCCTTATTATAAAACCAAACATACACACAAACATACCATGCATAACTTGTAATGGCCTAGTGGGAAGGAATATCTCAACTCCCCGAAAGTTCTTGAAGATAAACTTCCTATATTTTCAACAAATGTAACTTTCCACCCTTACAGAAGTCTTAGGTGATCTTCAGCCTATGTTTGAACCCAATAAACCTCAGTTAGCCAAACTTCCTAAATCTGTCAGTTTGCCAGCCACGATCTTTTTCCAATATCCAACAACTCCAATTCTTTTGCTGTCAGTTCAGCAGGCTGTATTCACGTCCTTTCTCCTGTTTGTCAAAACTTTCTCTGTGTGAAAAGTCAATTTCAGGCTTTTTCAGAAAATACTATAATCCTCCACATACAGTATATAGTTGGGAGATCATGTTACAGGATAGCAGATTACGTTTACTTTCTGTTATTTGGATTCCTAGCTATTCAGCTGTATCTATGATGCTTAATGAAAGCTGTTACTATTTTTGACTGACACCTAATCTGCAATAGATACAGGCAACCCTGAAGTTATGACCACAATGGTGCCTGAAATTTATCTTCCTAAGTGATAAATTTGCTAAGTGAATTTTACCCTATTATACAGACTTTCTTGACATATTTGTTAAGTGAGTCATTGAAGTTCTCAAATTAGTAATAAGGTTGTTAAGTGAATCATGATTCCTTATTGTCTTCGCTTGTCAGAAGATTGGAAAAGTCATCACATGACTCCAGGACACTTCATCCATCATAAATAGATTCCAGTGGCCAAGCGATGAAAAATTGATCATGTGACCATGGGGATACTGCAATGGTCGTAAGTGTGAAAAATGGTTCTAAATCATTTTTTCAGTGCCATTGTAACTTTGAATCAGGGGTAGGTTCAGGGGTGGGCTACTTCCCGGATGAGGGGGAATGCAGTGGGGCAGCGAAAATAGAGCGCCACCCAGAGCACCCAATTGGCACTGAAAGATGTTGAAAGAAAATGCATCCTGCATAAGCCACGCCCACAGTGGGGTAGTAAAAAAATTGGTAGCCCTTCACTAGGTTCCACTTACCTTCGCTACTGGTGTACATCATGACATTTTTGCATGCATGTGCTTGCTCCACTTGCCTGCCTCTGCCTGTCCCTTCATTCAATTTAAGTTCTGTGCATGCTCAGAATGTGGTTTCAGATCGAAACACAGCTGAGAAGCTGAGAAGCTGTGCTTTGGATGAAGAAAAAAAGGTTGGTATTAACCCCGGGGCAGGTGGGAGGGCTTTTTTCACAGCTGAGGATGAACAACAAAAAAATTGCTGAAAATTCCCCCCCCCCCCCCCAAAAAAAAAAATAGTGGTGTGCACGGACCAACACAGACAAAGCCGGATCTGTGATGCCAAAATTATGTCACCAGTGGGTCATTAATAGTTCAGGTGGTCTGGTTTGAACCGGGAGGAACCCAACCCTGCTTTGAATGATCACTAAATGAACTGTTGTAACTTGAGGATTACCTGTACAAGGTGCTAAAGTACCACATGTTCCTCTCCATGATGAAGACACCCATGGCTGTTATACTCAGTCTCTATGGAGTATAACAGTTCTATACCCTTTAAAAAAAGATTAAGGAATTACACGTTTCTCCATAAACATTGAAACATGATATTTGAAATCATATGAACAGTGGTGAGAAAGGAAAATGATTATTCATTCCTTCTGATCACCATACCGCAGGATATGGTAAACAGCTAAAATCTTATTTGCAATGTGCTTGGGCACCGAATGATTTCATGTTGTTTTCTTGATAGCAACAAGAAATAATCCATTCTAAGATACCCCCCCCCTCCAACTAAACTAGCCTACAGTCCTGTTACACCCTAGTGATCTTCTAAGTACTAAGTATATCCAACTGGGCTTAGATTTTTCAAGCTCAGCAAAGGTTGGCTAGGTGCTGCCAGCTAGATATTGATGCCTCTACAGGGAAGGTCATTGAGAATAACTAAAATTGTGTTTCCCAACTTTTCTGAAGTTTCATAGGAGCTACCCAGATCAGAATTGGAAAATCAATGGCCCATTCATTGGATGCAAATGATAGCACATTTCCAGGACAAAAGGAAAATAAGCTGACTAGGCAGAGTTAGAAAATCTGTTCCTGCTCTGATAAATGGCATAGATAGGATTGTCAGCAGAGTATTTCTATGGGGAAAAATGGTGTGAACGAAGGAGAAAGAAATTACATAAAAGAAGTAAATAAAAAAGAAGAGTAATGATTAAATAAGAAAGGAAGGAAGGAAGGCTTGGGATCCCTAGACATTTCTATAACCAGTGAATGAACCACAAAATGTGGCCTAGGAAGAAAACAGAACTATTCTTTATCATGGACTGGAGGCTTGTAAAGGACCAATTCCTTCATAAATGTTTCAGGATCATAGTAAACTTTGTATCATCCATCACAAAAGATTTGCAGTTATGGACTATACAGGTAATCTTCATTTAGTGAATGCATTATTTAGCAAGCATGTGCAGATAAAACAGGCTGGCAACCTACAATTTCTTCATAGGTGCATGCCTAGCCACCTTGTTTGGCCACACCCTGGCCATTCAAGCATATGCTGACATCCAGCTACCTTAGCCTGCCTTACCCATTCTTATCCTCAATATAAAAAGGGACAAACTAGATCAGAGGTTGTCCCAAAGATGGTGGGGTTTTTTTTGAAGAAGCAATTGGGCTTTCTGTTTTTTTCTTTGAAGCAGTTTGCTTTTCCTCCAAGAAGCTTCTTCAGTTCTGACAACCACTTCATAAATGCATGGCACAACATAGGACAGGGGTGGGCAATCATAAACACTCAAAGAGCCATTTGGACCCATTTCCCAGGGAAAACAAAACACTGGGACCTACAAAACATGGATGGGTGTGGTCAACTCAAAGTTTACTCTGAATTACACGACTCCCCAGTGATATATACCCAGGTTTTGTGGCTTTCTAGGTTTTCCACAGTGGGTGGAGTCGACATCCAAGTATGGCATGACACCGTCTGTCAGCCAATGAGGATATCCTCCTCGATCCGCCAAGTCACCCAGGGAATTGCGAAAGGGGAAAGAGGGTCACCAGAAGGGAGACCTCTGCCAACGGATGTGGGTGACTGTCAGTGCTTGATGACTTTGTTGCCCTCGCCTTCATTCATACTATGCCTGGATGAACCCTCATGAGGCATTGGAGTATATTGGTTCTTAAGACAGGGGGTATCACCACCCTTTGCCCCCAGAGCAAGCATCCCTTCATCACTGTTGATTCATGCCTTCTCTTGAAGAAAGGCTGGAACATGGGTGAAGAGAAAACCGATAGCCATCCCCTATGCATTCAGTCCAAAACCTGCAGAAGGACAGGGTCCTTCACAGACTTAGATGCTATATAAGAAGTGGTAACAGGAAAGGACAACTCATCCACAAATAAAGTAGAGTCTACCAGTGCTGGATCTGGAAGGGCCTAGTCAATGTAGATCTGTTTAAAGCATCTTCATGACCCATTTGCCAGCCCAGGCAGTAGTGGAGGGCACATAAGTTCAAATAATAAACAAACAAACACACCAAGGAATTTCCACCCGGGAGACCCCAAATTGGCATTTATCAGGCCACAAACGCAGGTCTGCTTCTCTAAATTTAAGAAAAATAGCTCTAACCTTTGCAAATAGTTCTGAGGGGGTGGAGGCAGAAATGAGAACATCATTGAAATACAGCACCACCCCCTGCATCCCCTGTAAGAATCTTTCCATGAGGCTCTGAAAAATGCTGGGAGCAGTGCTAATGTCAAACTGGATCCTGGTGCAATTAAAAGCTCCCTAGTGTGTAATGATAGCCTCAGCTAAGGCACTTGGCTTGTCCACTGGGAGCTGCTAGTAAACTTGTGCCAGGTCCAGCTTGGCAAAAACAGACCCCTGGCCCAACAAGTGCAGGGTGTGTTGCACTACTGGGACAATATAAGAATTGGATTGCCTTATTCAAGGTAAATTTACAATAAGCACAAGTTTTCAGTGTGCTGTCTAGTTTGAGGGGGGATTATGATGGAATTTTCCCACCTAGTGTGATCAACGGGCTGTTATACACCTTGAGAAATTAACTTGTCTGATTCAAGGTTTACTTTAGGCATTACAGCTAATAGGCTTAAGCTGGATGGGCGCCACCTGAGGATCCAAATTAAAAGAAATTGGGGTGCCAATGTATCTACTGAGCCCTGGGATGAAAACATCCGGAAATTCCTTTCATAGCAATGCCATCAGTCCTTTGGAAGTGATGGTGGAGGTTGGTGAAACAATGGTCATATGGATTCCAGATGGTCATATGGATTCCAGATCCAGCAAGTGAAATTAGTTGAGGCCGAGCAGAGCAAGCAAGTGTCTGTTGACAATGATGAGAAGAAGATAGTCTTGGAACCCTGCATAGGAGTTAAGGAAGGACCCACACCCCGCAAGGGAATTCGATTCCCTTTGTAATCTTTGAAAGCAATGGGACATGGTTCTAAATGTTCCTTATCTAAATTAGGGAATTGCTGAATCAAGGTGTCCCAGGAGAGTAAAGTTTTGGATTACCAAGTGTCCACCACCTTCCAACATGGTTGGCCCTCGATATGAATAGTAATAAACAACTTTTGTGATGGGTTAACCAGAGAGGCATGGTTCACATAGTAAGAGCCTGAAGAAAGGTCTCTGGAGGTGGAATAGCAGGACTCTTGAAGAGTGGGGGGTCTATGAGAAGATCTTGCTCTAAATCCTGGAGGTAGCCTTGAGGTAGAAGCAGGAAGAGGCTTCTGGGTATGCCTGAGTGGGCATTCTTGCTAGTGCTGGCAAGGAAGATCTGCAAACTTTAGCTAGATGTCCCTGTTTGCCACAATGGCAGAAAATTACATTTCTAAAATGACAATTAGTTCTATTGTGCCCCTTCCCCCATTTGCTGAAATGATTGATAAATTTTGGAGGGGTTCCTCCTTGTTGTTTGGAGTTTGCAGATATCATGTTCATCATCTGGAAGGATGTCAGGATCTGAGTTCTCATGGCCAATAGATTGAGGCCTGGTTTAAACAAATACAGGTCTGGCTTTCTGAATTTCTAAGGCAGCCTTCTCAGAAAACTCAGAAGCTCTTGCCTCATGCAATGCAGTAGTAAGATTGAGCTCTTTTATTTTTGGCCAACAAACATCCCTGGAGTCACAGATCTTGGACCCCACAGATCAATTGATCAAGGAGGAGGTCTTCCAGATCTGTGAATTCACAGTTCACAGCTGCAGTTCACAAAGCAGCAATATAGATGTTTATCGATTCACCTCCTTTTGAAAATGTTGTCTAAATGCATGTCTTCTTGCCACCTTAGAGGGGGCAGGGGAATAATGGTTTCGAAATTTATCATCAGTGTATCTCAGGAGACAAGGTACACCTCTTGAGGAGCAGTGAGGGCTCTGGCAGTGGCAAAAATGTCCCTGCTACAGGAGCTTAAATAATATCCCTCTTTGCAAGAGCTGTATAATTCAGTCAAGTTAGCAGCCCTAAATACACATTCAAACGGGTTAGGTAATCATCCCAAGTCTCAGTGGCCAGCTCAAAAGAAGAAAACAAAGGCAAAGCAGTCATTCTAAAAAAACCTGGAAAATAGCAGCAGCTATGATAGCAACATCTCATCAACCCTAAAAGCTGGAGTAGAAATTTTAGCTTGGTGTGAGTAGCTCAGAAAAAAATAGCAGTCTGGCAGAGAGAAAAGAGAAAAAAAAGATACATAAAAACCTTGCGGCAGCAATGGTCAATGAAGGCTCATTTCTCCTCCTCAGTCACCAAATGTTAAAGCTGAGTGTCAGATAACCTTAGGAAGAAGGCAGGAGGCAGCTTGCATAAAATATAGCTGTTTATTTGGGGACTATGATTAAAACGGTAACAATGGCACTAAGGCTGACAACTTCCTTATTTATGGGAAAAGTTGTGGGTGAGAGCCCAATAACCTATCCAATCTCCCGCATGCTGGCTGATTAAGTTCAACCAATCAGGCAGCAGCCAGGGCACTTAAGCCAAGATTCAATACAGGGAGTCACAGGAGGGGGAGGAGGGTCTTCTCAAGGAAAGCCTCCATCAGGAGTGGTGATTGTTCCTCAACCAATGCTGGAGGATTGGTCCTTGCCGCTTCTCCATTCTCACTGTTGCTCTTACCTTCTCAGGCCAGGTGAGAGAGAGGTGTGTGAGGGATGGGGCAGCATGTCTCAGGGAGACAGGGAGTCACAGCGGAGGGCCCAAAGAGCTGCTTGAGGCTCCAGAGCCACGGTTTGCTGACTCCTGACATAGGAGAACAAAAACATCAGGACTATATTTAACAGTCCATCTGCATTTAAAAGACAAAGGGCACTCTTTTGAAGACAACAAAGTTCGCATTTTGGACAAAGGGGGTCAAAGAGGCCATCTATGTCAAAATTGAACAACTGTCTCTCAACAGAGGGGGAGGGATATAACATTATCTCTTTCCAATCTATAACCCAGTCCTTTCAACAGTTCCAAGAAGGCTCCATCCCCATTTGAATCACTCAGGTGACACAGATAAACCTCCAGGTGACTTAAACGACCTGCATTGTAGGAAAAACTGCAATGGAATGAGGGACTGTGAAACAATGACTTAGTGTCATTAACAGTGAAAGGAAGCCAGAAATTTTGTTTGTTTGTTTGTTTGTTTGTTTGTTCGTTCGTTCGTTCGTTCGTTCATTCATTCATTCATTCATTCATTCATTCATTCATTCATTCATTTATTTATTAGATTTGTTTGCCGCCCCTTTCCGTGGACTCGGGGCGGCAAACATACCTACAAACATACCATACATAAATTATATAGGCCCGGGGGAGACATCTCAATTCCCCCATGCCTGACAACAAAGGTGGGTCTTGAGGAGTTTATGAAAGGCCAGGAGGGTAGGGGCAGTTCTAATCTCTGGGGGAAGCTGGTTCCAGAGAGTCGGGGCCGCCACAGAGAAGGCTCTTCCCCTGGGGCCCACCAACCGACATTGTTTAGTTGACGGGACCCGGAGAAGGCCGACTCTGTGGGACCTAATCGGTCGCTGGGATTCGTGCAGCAGAAGGCGGTCTCGGAGATATTCTGGTCTGATGCCATGAAGGGCATATGCTGTTGAGGTAACAACTATTGTTAAGAAGCCCCTGTAAAGCCAGTGAAAGGTAATAACCATGGCTCTGTCATCTAGCTGCTGGAATCAGTCACAATTCTGTTAGCCTCTTCCTTGGAGTTCAGCTTGTTAGTTCAGCTTGACATCCATCAGCAACTCTTACTTGAAGCTCGGCAGCACCTCTGCCCTGAAGTTGCATCTACATAAGGAACAGCCAAGTTGAGGCTTCACAAAAATTCCCAGTATGGCCACACTACTGTGTGGGTTACAGTATAGGCTGCTTTAAGCCATAAGAAACAAGTAGAAAAGGCTTGTGCTCTAAGCCCAAGGGATCCTTAGGTGACAAGGCCAGCTCATTAGAACTGGAAGGTGAAGCTAACCCTCTAACCTTAGCAAAGGTCTTGTTTTGGGGAAAGTGTGCAATGAAACAAAGCCATAGTCCATCCAGTCACAGCCAAAAGAATTTTTTCTCCAAAATTCACCAAAGTAGTCTTGAGATGGGAGAGGTTACACTTAAAAGATTATCTTCTACTGGAAAATAGCACTTACTTTCTAAACATTTTTTGGTATTTAAATTGTTACGTAGTTAGATGCCAGAAAGAAGCCCTATCCTTGAAAGAGTTTGGTGCTACTGTAAATATTCCAGAATTTTAAAAAGTAAAAGTTAAAAAAAAAAGGTAGAAGATTATGAAATATCTGGTTTGGTTCTGCAACCCAGCAAGGTCGACACAGACTTCAGAGGATAATCAGAACTGCAGAAAAAATAATTGCTGCCAACCTGCCTTCCAAAAAGAGAGCTGTGAAAATATTACTGACCTCTCGCATCCTCGACATGAATTGCTTCAACTTCTACCCTCAAAACGCCACTAGAGAGTACTGCACACCAAGACAACTAGACACAAGGAGCTGTGAGTTCCGCCACCTGTTTACTGGATCTGTGTCCCTCCTGGTTGGTTTCGGCCAGCAGGGAGGTGACACGGAGCTGGGCCCAGGAGATTACCAACGCTTCCTTGGGGAGGGGAGTTTTTCCAACACTCTATAAAGAAGCGCTCGTGCGCCCCCTCCTCAAGAAGCCCTCCCTGGACCCAGCCGTACTTAATAACTATCATCCAGTCTCCAACCTTCCCTTTATGGGGAAGGTTGTTGAGAAGGTGGTGGCACTCCAGCTCCAGCGGTCCTTGGAAGAGGCCGATTATCTAGGTCCCCAGCAGTCGGGTTTCAGGCCCGGTTACAGCACGGAAACCGCTTTGGTCACGTTGATGGATGATCTCTGGTGGGCCCGGGACAGGGGTTTATCCTCTGTCCTGGTGCTCCTTGACCTCTCAGCGGCTTTCGATACCATCGACCATGGTATCCTTCTGCATCGGCTGGAGGGGTTGGGGGTGGGAGGCACTGTCCTCCAGTGGTTCTCCTCCTACCTCTCTGGCCGGTCGCAGTCGGTGTTAGTGGGGGGTCAGAGGTTGGCTCCTAGGTCTCTCCCTTGTGGGGTGCCTCAGGGGTCGGTCCTCTCCCCCCTGCTATTTAACATCTACATGAAACCACTGGGCGAGATCATCTAAGGACATGGGGTGAGGTATCATCAATATGCTGATGATACCCAGCTCTACATCTCCACCCCATGCCCAGTCAACAAAGCGGTGGAAGTGATGTGCCGGTGCCTGGAGGCTGTTGGGGCCTGGATGGGTGTCAACAGACTCAAACTCAACCCGGATAAGATGGAGTGGCTGTGGGTTTTGCCTCCCAAGGACAATCCCACCTGTCCGTCCATTACCCTGTGGGGGAAATTATTGACCCCCTCAGAGAGGGTCCGCAACTTGGGCGTCCTCCTCAATCCACAGCTCACATTAGAAAACCATCTCTCAGCTGTGGCGAGGGGGGCGTTTGCCCAGGTTCGCCTGGTGCACCAGTTGCGGCCCTATCTGGACCGGGACTCATTGCTCACAGTCACTCATGCCCTCATCACCTCGAGGTTCGACTACTGTAATGCTCTCTACATGGGGCTACTTTTGAAAAGTGTTCGAAAACTTCAGATCGTGCAGAATGCAGCTGCAAGAGCAGTCATGGGCTTACCTAGGTATGCCCATATTTCACCAACACTCCGCAGTCTGCATTGGCTGCCGATCAGTTTCCGGTCACAATTCAAAGTGTTGGTTATGACCTTTAAAGCCCTTCATGGCATTGGACCAGAATATCTCCGAGACCGCCTTCTGCCGCACGAATCCCAGCGACCGATTAGGTCCCACAGAGTGGGCCTTCTCCGGGTCCCGTCAACTAAACAATGTCGGTTGGCGGGCCCCAGGGGAAGAGCCTTCTCTGTGGCGGCACCGGCCCTCTGGAACCAGCTCTCCCCGGAGATTAGAACTGCCCCTACTCTTCCTGCCTTCCGTAAACTCCTTAAAACCCACCTTTGCCGTCAGGCATGGGGGAACTGAAACATCTCCCCCTGGGCATGTTTAATTTATACATGGTATGCTTGTGTGCGTGTCTGTTAGTATATGGGGTTTTTTAAATCTTCAAATATTTTAAATTTAGTCGGATTATTTATGATTTGTTCCACTTGTTGTGAGCCACCCCGAGTCTTCGGAGAGGGGCGGCATACAAATCCAAATAATAAATAAAATAAATAATAAAGAACACTTTTTCCCTGAACACCATCACTCTGCTAAACAAATAATTCCCTCAACACTGTCAAACTACTGTATTTACTAATTCTGCACTACTATTACTTCTAGTTTTTTCTCATCATTCCTATCACCCATTTCCTCCCACTTATGACAGTATGATTGTAACTTGTTTTTGTATCCTTAAGATTTTTATTAATATTGATTGTTTCTTCATTGCTTATTTGTCCCCTATGACAATCATTAAGTGTTGTACCTCTTGATTCTTGACAAATGTCATATTTTCTTTTATGTACACTGAGAGCATATGCACCAAAGACAAATTCCTTGTGTGTCTAATCACACTTGGCCAATGAAGAATTCTATTCTATTCTATTTTATTCTATTCTATTCTATTCTACATATAGAAAGTAAAAATAATCCCTCCCTGGCTTTGATAAAGTAGTTATTGCCCCAGGGAAGGGTAGTCACTAAGGACCCTGTATTCTGGTGACTGCCTCATTTCACCAGTGAACAGTACAATGCAATATAGGACAATGAAGTCAGTCTTATTGTTTCCAATTACTTGGTCAGTTTTGTGAAACTAAAATACTAATTTCAGTGTTTCTTTGAGGAGCTGTGGTACTACTTTATAACAGAAATAAATGAATCATCAAAGCTTCTCTGTCCTTCTTTCAAAGAACAGAAGATATGCTTCACCATTTTCTGAGAAGATGCCAGTCTGCCTGCTTGATGGCAACATTAAGGGAAGAAACCACGGCAAGAAATAAATCCATCATTTATGCAAATGGGCTTGTAGATATTTGTCAGAGCTTTCTTCATTAAACTGTGTTATGCTGAGCTAATATATTAGATGAAGCGTCACAGGCAGACCTTTCCACAGTGACCATTTTCTTGTTTTCAAACCTTAGTAGGTGCTTAATGAATGTAAAATGAGGATCAGAAAATGTACTTAGAATGAACATGAGCTGAATGGTAGCTGCTATTCATAGACCAAAGGATGAGAACATAATAGGATGAGATCAGATTGAGGAAGCTGTCAGATAAGACCCAGTTATCTGGATAATAGCTGTAGATGGTATTTAAGTAGCCGTAGCTAGGTGGAATAAACTATGACAAGTCAGAAAGTAAGTTATTTTAATTCATGGATCAATTAAGTAAGCAACGTAGCATGCTTTTATTCTTATTTTGTAATATGTACATCCAAAATAGCATTGTACTGTATTTTATTCAAAGAATCACAGATGCATACCACACCAGAAGAGAAGTCTAGAGAAGCGTTGGAGAAAGACCAGACCCGAATCTGACCGAACACTTATAAAAGCTCATACTGAGATTTACAAAGTGGCAACCAGGTCAACAAGGCATGCATACAATGTTAGCCTGATTGTGTCTGAGGAATCTTGCCTGGCTGCCCTGTTTAGGGTGACTCACTCCCTTTTTAACCAGGGGGGAGTTGGGGAACCCTTGCAGGGTAGTGCCGAGGCTTTTAATAAATTTTTCGCAGACAAAATTGCTCAGATCCGGACTGACCTTGATTCCAACTGGAGTGCAGAGTCGGCTGACAATGAGTCAGTTGAGGTGACAGGGGCCCATCTTGACCTGGTGACACCTGATGAAGTGGACAAGGGCATTGGAGCCATGAGTTCCGCCACCTCTTTGCTGGACCCGTTTCCCTCCTGGCTGGTCTCGGCCAGCAAGGAGGTGACACAGAGCTGGGTCCAGGAGATTACCAACACTTCTCCGAGGGAGGGGTCCTTCCTGGCTCTGTACAAGGAGGCATTTGTGTGCCCCCTCCTCAAGAAGCCTTCCCTGGACCCAGCCGTATTTAATAACTATCGTCCTGTCTCCAACATTCCATTTAGGGGAAGGTTGTTGAGAAGGTGGTGTCGCTCCAGCTCCAGTGGTCCTTGGAAGAAGCCAATTCGGCAGTCAGGATTCAGATCCGGCTACTGCTTTGGTCGCGCTGATGGATGACTTCTGGTGGGCCAGGGACAGGGGACTATCCTCTGTCCTGGTGCTTCTTGACCTCTCAGTGGCTTGATCATGGTATCCTTCTGTGCCGACTGGAGGGGTTGGGAGTGGGAGGCACCATTTTACGGTGGTTCTGCTCCTACCTCTCTGGTCAGTCATAGTCGATGTTAGCGGGGGGGCAGAGGTGGTGTTCCTCAGGGGTCGGTTCTCTCCCCCCTGCTGTTTAATATCTACATGAAACCGCTGGGTTAAATCATCCAAGGGCATGGGGTGAGTTACCATCAGTATGCTGACGATACTCAGCTGTACATCTCCACCCCATGTCCACTCAGTGAAGCAGTGGAAGTGATGTGCCAGTGTCTGGAGGCAGTCAGGGTCTGGATGGGTGCCAACAGGCTCAGACACAATCCAGACAATATGGAGTGGCTGTGGGTACTGCCTCCCAAGGACACATCTATCTGCCCATCCATCACTCTGGGGGGGAACTATTGACCCCCTCAGAGAGGGTTCACAACTTGGGCATCCTCCTTGTTCTACAGCTAACCTTAGAACACCATCTTTTGGTTGTGGCGAGGGGGGCATTTGTCCAGGTCCGCCTGCTGCACCAGTTGCAGCCCTATTTGGACAGGGAGTCTTTGCTCATGGTCACTCATGCCCTTATCACCTTGAGGTTCGACTACAATGCTCTCTACATGGGGCTATCTCTGAAGAGTGTTCGGAAACTTCAACTCATCCAAAATGCAGCCGCGCGAGCAGTCTTGGGCCTTCCAAGAAATGCCCACATCTCACCATCACTCCTCAGACTGCATTGGCTACCGATCCATTTCTGGGCACAATTCAAAGTGTTGGTTATGACCTATAAAGCCTTTCATGGCATAGGACCAGATTATCTCCGAGACCACTTTTTGTCGCACGAATTACAGCAACCAGTTAGGTCCCACAGAGTTGTCCTCCTTAGGGTCCTGTCGACCAAACAATGTTGGCTGGTGGGACCTAGGGAGAGAACCTTCTCTGTGGGAGCCTTGACCCTCTGGAATCAGCTCACCCCAGAGATTCGCACTGCCCCCATCATACTTGCCTTCCGAAAGAGATTAAAAACTCACCTTTGCTGCCAGGCTTGGGACTTCCCCTGACCAATGATTGTTTTAAGTATGAGTGTTGAATGATTGCTTTGATTGGTTTTCCTTTCTTAAAATTAAATTTAATGGTTGTTTTAATGTAAAATTAATTAATTGATTAATTGGATTTATATTTATTTATTTATTTTATTTATTTATTTAGATTTGTATGCCGCCCCTCTCCGCAGACTCGTTTTATTTTTGTATATGCTGTGAGCCGCCCCAAGTCCTCGGAGAGGGGCAGCATATCTGTATAGTCTGGAGGACAGAAGGAAAAGGGGGAACATGATCAAAACATTTAAATATATCAAAGGGTTAAATAAGGTTCAGGAGGGAAGTGTTTTTAATAGGAAAGTGAACACAAGAACAAGGGGACACAATCTGAAGTTAGTTGGGGGAAAGATCAAAAGCAACATGAGAAAATATTATTTTACTGAAAAAGTAGTAGATCCTTGGAACAAACTTGCAGCAGACGTGGTTGGTAAATCCACAGTAACTGAATTTAAACATGCCTTGGATAAACATATATCCATCCTAAGATAAAATACAAACAATAGTATAAGGACAGACTAGATGGATCATGAGGTCTTTTTCTGCCATCAGTCTTCTGTTTCTATACAAATCCAGATAAATAAATGAATGAATGAATGAATGAATGAATGAATGAATGAATAAATAAATATCTACCTACCTACCTATCTATCTTCTATCAAAAGACACAAAGTTTTGTGAACTATTTCATAAAATGCTATAGAGCAAGGGTGCCAAACTTGCATCCTCATGGTGATGTCACATGATGTATCAGGACTTTTTCCCTCTTCGCTAAATTGAGCGGGAGTGGAACCAGCACTTAACTCATCCAGCCTGTGGGACTTGAGTTTGAGTCCAGAGTTTGAGTCTAGGGTGAGTAGACTGATATTGGATTGAAACTGGGATTGGTGGAAGATGGTGGGTAGATAGAGAGAAAGACAGGGTTTGTTGTGCTTCATGTATAACAGATCGTCTATATGTATCAGATGAGTGTAGAGAAACATCAGGAAACATCTGAAAAGTGTTAAAAGCTAGAATATGGAATAGATACAAATCCAGCTAGTGTTTGAAAACTACCTCAGCACAAGTAGCATTTTATAGATGAAAACGACAGTAAACACAAATGGTTAACCTACCATGAGATACTATAGTTCGATTACGGAGAATACAAAATAAAATCAAGTGAACTAGTGTCAGAGAGACAGCTGTCAATGGTTTTCCTATTTACAGTTATCAAAAAGATTCAATGTAGACAAAATGATTTTATAATATTGAATATTCTGAGACTGATTTTCAAATAGAATTGTGTACAAATGGAAACTATATGGTTAATAAAATGTATAAAGTTTTATTTGCAATCAAAGAACAAGTCAAAGAATGTACAATATTATTATTATTATTATTATTATTATTATTATTATTAATTAGATTTGTATACAGACTCTCCACAGACTCAGGGCGGCTCACAACAACAATAGTAATAATATAACAGTGTAACAAATCTAATATTTAAAAAGCATCTAAAAAAACATCATTAAAACCATACAACACATATGGATTAAATATGTGGTTTCAAAGACTGAAATATACACAAAGTTCTTTTAAAATAATATTTAAATAAAATTATATATTGTTAGTATATGACACACACAAAACATTTATATGTAAAGGTCAGGGATGGGTTTTAACTTACCTTGCTGCTGGTTTGCTCTCTCCTGTGCCAACATGCACAGAAGCCAAAAACAAGAAGGTGGCGCCAATGGCACCACTATTAGAGTCATTTCAGGGCCAACTAGTGATCACTCCCATTTCACCGAGTGGGGGGAAATTCCCGATCCTGGTTCTACAAAACCGGTTTGAACTGGGAGCAACTTACCTTAACTTAAGTTACTTCAAATCTATATTGGAAATGTAAACAACAAGAAGGGTTATTTTATGATCCTTGCTAGACATGCAAACAAAGCTACAGGTTTTTGTGTTCAGATGCATATATTGATTCAGAGCATTTTGAAGATAAATATACAAGTGAAAACAGAGTTTTTGCTCTTGGGACTGATGGATAAATAGTTGGAACAAGTCATGGAATTTTATTTATATATGCAGTTAGATTACTGTTCACACAAAAATGGAAAGAGATAGCAATATTTACAATGGAGGAATGGTTGGGTTGGATTTGTTAAGGTTCTCAAATTAACATTGATTAGAGAAAAGATAAGATTAGAGCAAAATTGTTGACTCTTTAGAAATGCAGTAAGTCTTCATCTTCAAAGTCTCCACGCATTCTATTTTGCCCTTCCAATGGTGGCGATTTCAGAGTGCATTTAAAAAATGCAAAAGGCATTTTGTGTTCTGTCAGGTTAGTGGTCCTGAGCGCCATAGATGCAAGCCATACTCCTGCTGCAGAGGGACATCTGAAATTCTTCATTCACTTGTTTGCTACAGCTTCTTGATCCATTTTATATTTCAGGTATAAAAAAGATGAATTGTTTTATCAAGAAAAGTATATGCATAACTCACCATTACAAGTCACATGGCAGGTAAGATTTATTTATTTATTTGTCTTTTTCTGGGCATCTCTCCCAAGCAGCAGTTCTTGCTTTTTTGGGGGTAATATTCTAATTCTACCTGGTAGGAACTGATGTTCATATTTGTTGTTGCTTTTCTTTTGGCAGCTGTTCTGCCAGGCTCTCTGATAGGAGCCTCCCGAAAATTCAAGGGTGCAAATTTCAGACACACAAACGTTTGAAAATTCAAAAAAAATGTTCTTTATCATAGAATTCAAAATAAACAAAGCACTCTTTTTGCATTGCAAAGAGCACTCTTCCCAAAACAACCGGGTAGTCTATACAATTTCCCTTAAGCAGTCATTAAGTAATTATCTAGCAGCTGTGAAGAAACTTCACACCCCTTCTTCTTCCAACGAAGTGACACAGACACATGTTGCTCTGCTTTGGTTTCAAAGGCATGAAAAAGCAACAAAGTCCAGCAACACAAGATTCCTGATGAACTACGATTAGATATTCTTCCACGACAGCCAAACCCACATGCTGCTATTTATAGCAGCATCCCTAATTACTGGAGCCCCACACAAACACAGGTGGCCTCCCTTATTTCCTGTAATATGTTCTTATTTGATCTCTTCTATGCATAATTCTGCGCTTGCGTGGGTCCAAAATGTCATCATCTGAATCAACGGAAGATAAGGGAGAGTGACTGCCTGGGCTGTGTGCCAAGCCCTCCTCTGCCGAGTCACTCCCACCTTCTTCTTCGTCCGAGGAAACTAAACTCTGAACTGACTCTGTCGGCAATAACACAGGCCTGTGACATGTTGAATTTTCCCCTGCATCCACCTCCCCATTCCCTGGGGCAGGAGCTGGGCCAGAGCCAACCACAACAGCAGCCAAGTTGTGAAGGCGTGGAGAAGAAAGTGGAGGGGATCTTGTAGTTTAACCCTTCAAATAAAGAAAAGGAAGAAGAGATGGTTCAGGTCTCTTGTTGTCTGCAAGATTACATTTAGGCAGCTCTATTTTAAAACATTTTTGAAAAAATTAACTGTGTAAATAGACTAGCTAGAATTTTTTTTCTCCTCCTTGGAGAGTGTGTGAGAGATTAAAGTATCTGATTTTTCAAAAGGTAGGAAAAGAGTGCTTAGCAATCCCTCTTTACATTCCTTTCAAGCAACCTATCCACCCTCCAAGGCAAAGGTACAGCAATACATCCTTGCTTGACTTCAGTTGCAAGCAGCTTAGGAAAACAGCGCAACAAATGCATCTGTAATGGGAGATTTCAAAAGTATTTTAATTTTTCTTTTTTTCTGCCAGGTTTTTTTCCCCTTCCCCAAAGATGACTCACTGGTATCATTCAGCATGAAAGAAAACTCCATCTACATTAGCGAACTGAGGGTAAAAGGAAGGCAGCAAAAAGTTTCTTTAGTGTTTCCATTGTTCCCTGTGGCCAAAATGCTCAGAAAATTCTAGGTCTTGGTTCAGCAACACACGGAAGATTGAAATGTATTTAGTCAGAATGCAGCCATCTGCAAATGTTCCAGTGGAATAAGCCAGGTGGGATGATTCCTTGCAAGTACAGAACCTCACTGAGTGCTAAAACCAGCCTGCAGCTTCCAGCAATGAGCTCTCCAAGGTGCTAACAAGAATTTATTCTTCCAGAGGCAGAACTTGCCTCAGCCAGGTTGGCTTCCTAGAAATCCTCAGCCAGCATGATTATATTAAAACTCTTGGCAAGATATTGAAACAAAGAAAAAAGGCTATTTTAACCATTGCAAGCAAACAAACATTCATGAGATCAAAACTGGAATTGCAAGTAAATGCTACAGGGCAAGATTGCTAATTATATATTCAGTTGATGAAGCTGGAATGTTTATGGGATTATTACTATTATTATTTTATCCAAAATTTAGAATTACACTTCAGATGTAGCTGCCTGAAGCACATCTCGTGCTTCATCTGAGATAAATATGTTTATACAAACAAGGGGAAAATGTATAATCCTATAGTAAAAATAAAGACAAAGACAAAGGAACCACATTTAAATTCCAGATAATTAAACTGCGGCCCTTCCAACTCTTATTACTAATTTACAATTGTTAACTACATTTTCTTAGATCATATGTCTAAATGCTTAGATACTTACACACATTCTGTTTCTTTATTTCTTTTTCCTAATATTTTTACTGCAAGTTTCAGGTTCGTGTGTGTGTGTGTTTGTGTGTGTGTGTGATAGTGGTGGAAAGAGGTCAACAGAGTGTTTGTCCATTGGTTTGGAAAGGTATTGGTTATCCAAGCCTGACCCTGTGAGATGAGAGAGATTGACTGACCCAAAATTACCTGACTGACGTTCATGCCAAAGGTGTGACTAGAACTCACAATCTCTTGGTTTTCAGTTCAAAGCCTTAAACACTAGGGTAAATTGACTCTTGATTTTTCCCCCAACCCAAATAACCTGAATAAAATTATTTTATGGACTGCCTGATGGGATGCTCAAAAAAAAGGCAGACCTACAAATTGATTGATTGATTGCTTGATTGATTGAATAAACATTCACAAAAGAATGAATGGATGGACCCCTCCTATCCTGTTTATTTTTATGTAATTTATGTTCCACTATATTCTTCAAAGAGCATGAGCAGTTAATAGTAATCATACAAACTATATACTATATTAAGATATTCATAGTAAAATACTGATGATGATATGATAAAACAGTTTTATAAATGCCTAAAATTGGTTATCCAAAATATGTACATTAAAGAAAAGAATTTTGCTTGGTTTCCAAGCACAACATAGAAACATAGAAGATTGATGGCAGAAAAAGACCTCATGATCCATCTAGTCTGCCCTTATACTATTTTTTGTATTTTATCTTAGGATGGATCTATGTTTATCCCAGGCATGTTTAAATTCACTTACTGTGGATTTACCAACCACGTCTACTGGAAGTTTGTTCCAAGGATCTACTACTCTTTCAGTAAAATAATATTTTCTCATGTTGCTTATGATCTTTCCCCCAACTAACTTCAGATTGTCTCTGATTGTTCTTGTGTTCACTTTCCTATTAAAAACACTTCCCTCCTGGATCTTATTTAACATTTCTAGGTATTTCCTATTATCTAAGACAGCTCCATATTTCATCACAAAATTATTTAATTCCCAGAGTTCAATCTGCCTGATTTTATGGATAGTGAATGATGCAGGAGGTAAGTTGTTCAAATGGACTATTCAACATATACTAGATGTATACCCAGTGAAGGGCTACCAAAAATTTTACTACCGCACTGTGGGTGTGGCTTATGTAGGATGCCCTGCATTTTCTTTCAACATCTTTCAGTGCAAATTGGGTGCTCTGGGGTGGAGCTCCATTTTCGCTACCCCACTGTGTCCCATCATCCAGGCAGTAACCCACCCCTGGGTATACATAATGTTCAAGTAGCATTAAATATTTCATGTTCTCATTTTTCTTCAAGAAAATACAACTAAACTAAAGCTGAGCTTTTCACCACTTAGGAATGTCAGAGTATAAAACTGTAATTAATTACTTCTAGTGTTCAGCCTTCAAAATCTTCTCTTATCATGTTTTTGTCAGGTAAAAATAACCAGACACACACATGAAGAATTCATTTAGTTGTTTTATTGTTCAAACTTATAGATAGGAACCTTCCCAGTCTGAAGTTTGCAACTGGGTAAGACTAGATAGAGTTGAAACCTACCAAAGATCGCTATTTTAAGATCTGTTAAATAGCCTTTTGTGTGGAACATTTCTGGGTAATCCCAGGTCCTCTCTTTTATTCAGAAAAGGAGTTCTTGGCACCTATTGCTGAAGAGACGGAATAACGACTCGGACACCAGAGCTGGATTTAAACTTGGGTCATTTTTATTATAATAAATTTGCATAATTTATTAATTAAATTAGCATAAATTAGCATAATTTGCATAATCAACATACTGAACTATGACCCGGAACCAAATGGACCTGCAGGGTCAAACAAACACTTCCGGGGCGGAAATGACGTAAAAGGTCAACATTCCTGGGCAACTATGGGCGTAATCGATGCTGGTCCAGGTGAGGGACCTCTCCCTCACCTGAGACCCTGCCATACACTCGCATGAGGGGGGTCCCGCCGGCTCACCCCTACCCTGGGACTTCAATAGCGGGACCCAAAGACAGGTTCCCCCCAAGTGCGCAGGTAGCACCCACCATGGTCTTGGAGAGAACCTGTCAATCATCCCCAAAGATGCCCAAGGGAGAACGCGCAGTTGCTGAAACCACCCAGATTTCCGCCCCTAACCTGCCTACCCAATGACCAGAGGTAAGCCAATTAACCTAATTAAATGCCAACACCCCCTAACCGCCCATCCATCTCCCCAGTGTGGAATGGGCGAAAAAACAGCCTGGCCTAATGGGCGAGGCTGCAAAAAATTCCCATTCGGCCCCCGCAGGCGACCCCGAAGCACACTGCAAAATAGGGAAGGGCGGGTGGGTGTCTGCTCAGGCACCAGGTCCGGGCGAAAAGGCTCTCTTCCCGGCCTGCTGTCCCTTAAATAGGGCCAGCAGGCCCCGCCCGGACCCGACGTCATGCCCAGCCACGTGGGCAGGGCCTTCTCGGCCGAAATCTCGCATCGCGAGATTTCGGCCGAAACCAAGATGGCGGCCGCCATCGGGAGGGCCCGAGTCTGCCGGCCCTCCAGCAAAAGCGCCGGGAAGCCGGTGAGTCGGCCGGCGATATTGCTGAAGAGACGGAATAACGACTCGGACACCAGAGCTGGATTTAAACTTGGGTCATTTTTATTATAATAAATTTGCATAATTTATTAATTAAATTAGCATAAATTAGCATAATTTGCATAATCAACATACTGAACTATGACCCGGAACCAAATGGACCTGCAGGGTCAAACAAACACTTCCGGGGCGGAAATGACGTAAAAGGTCAACATTCCTGGGCAACTATGGGCGTAATCGATGCTGGTCCAGGTGAGGGACCTCTCCCTCACCTGAGACCCTGCCATACACTCGCATGAGGGGGGTCCCGCCGGCTCACCCCTACCCTGGGACTTCAATAGCGGGACCCAAAGACAGGTTCCCCCCAAGTGCGCAGGTAGCACCCACCATGGTCTTGGAGAGAACCTGTCAATCATCCCCAAAGATGCCCAAGGGAGAACGCGCAGTTGCTGAAACCACCCAGATTTCCGCCCCTAACCTGCCACGGAGCGGGGGTCAGATCTCTATCTTGGCCCCCCGACTCCCCCCTCTATCTGCGCCAGCTCACGCAGAGACCTCTGCAGGTCCTGTAAGAAAATGGCGTTCCCCTGTTCTGACAGGTGAACGCCATCGGCCCGGTAAAGCCACGGCCGATCTACAGTGATGAGGGGATGGGCAACTACAATCCCCCCTAATTCTTTGACAGTCTTCCCCACGGCCTTATTCACCCTACGTCTAACCCGGTGGATGGCCCTAAGGGAAATGGCGTCCCTCCAAAAGATCCTTGGAAGGATCTCTGACCACACCACTTGCGTGGTGGGCCACAACGTGCGAAGCCGCCGCAGGTCTTCGCGCGCCTGGACGATCAACGGTAGACCGCCAAGCAGGCATAGGTCATTGCCACCAAGGTGCAAGACCAGCCATCTGGGTGCGGCTATGGGCTGCCGACCACCCAGTCCCATCTGGGCGCGACCCTGGGTAGCCGCCCGCCCAGCAGCGCCGGGTACCGCCCTGAGATGCTGCGTACCCAGCAGCGTCGGTAGGAGGCCCTCCCACCGCATACCCCTCCGGCCCATCCAAACAACATTGACCCACCGTCCCAACGACAGCTGGGTCCCGATGGCACTTCTGGCAGCTGAGCGGCCGGCCCAGAAGACCATGCTGTGGCCACACAGCAGCGCCGTCGGTTTCTGCCTGGACTGGGAACCTGGAAGAGGACACACACAGAGAGGTTACCTAGCCTAAACCCTGCCCCGGATCCTCAGCGGGCCTAACATAACCCAAATATGCCGCTGACCGCCAGCGGCCGATCTCCTGAATCCGTTGGGCCGGGAGACCAGAAAGTGCCGCGCTAGTGGCGGCGCCGATACGGAACGAATGCGTTCCATAACCGGCGGGATCCATGCCTACCTGCGACATAGCCTTAGACACTATCGCCCAGAATTGATACCGGGTCAGGGGGGAACCATCCTGGTGTATAAAAAGGTACCCATGCCCTGACCCCCGCAAAACACAAAATTGCTGCAAAGCAGCCACCGGGCAAACAGACTTATCGGTGGCTGCACTAAGTTCAAGTCTAACCCCTCTGTGTAACTGATCTGTCTTGGAGTGTCTCACCAAAAGAGAGACACCCCCCTGTCTAAAGGACAGATCAGCGAGCTGGAAGGCGCGGAGCGACAAGTCAGACTGCGAGGAGGCCATTGCCTCGCTGACCCTAAGGGCCCCGAAAAACATAACGCAAGTCGCTGCCCTGAACAGCCGAGCCTCGTAAGGAGAGGCGCACAGACTGCCAAACGTCTGATTAATCAGAGACAGCTGCTGAACCGTCAGGGCCCGACGAGCGTCAGCGGGAAACCCCTGTCGCTCCCTCACCCAACCTTCCAGCATCCTCCGGATGCGAAAATCACCCGTAAAATCACCAAACCCCCCCCGCCTTGGACAGAAAGGCGAGGCCGGCTAACCTGGCCCTGATAGTCCTCACTGAAAGGCCACGCCCCTTCAGCAGGACACAGAATTCAGCTAGGTGCTCAACCGGGGCAGGCCAGCAATGGGGGTAACCCTTACCCAGCCTGAAATCCCCAAACTCCTTACCTGCACGCTGATAAGCTCGCAGGGTACTAGGAGCTACCGATAAGGCGATCGCCCTGGAGGCCTCATCTCTCCAGCTCTCGAGAGCCCGCCCAGGCTCCACAGGTGGGCTGGAAACACCTCCGGCGACTCTCGGGCCCACGGGGCCAGGGTCCGAAACCTGGACAACTGACCACGGGACAAGGCGTCAGCCACCCCGTTATCTAAACCAGGGACGTGCCTAGCCAAAAACAAGGCGTTCAAAGACAAGGACCTGTGCACAAAATGGCGGACAAGCCGCATCACCCTGTCACTCTTAGAGGACAGGGCGTTCACAACATGGACAACCGCTAGATTGTCACACCAAAAATGCACAGTCTTATCCCTGAACTGCTCCCCCCAGAGCTCTAAGGCCACTATCAAGGGGAAAAGCTCCAAAAAGGTTAAGTCCTTAACCAATGAACAGGCACTCCATTCCGGAGGCCATGCCGACCAGCACCACTGGTCACCTAACACTACCCCAAAACCGCAAGTCCCTGCGGCGTCGGAACACAGCTGCAGCTCCGCTTCCAAAAGAAGCTCCTGCCGCCAAAACGACAACCCGTTAAAACGTTCCAAAAACTCCCGCCACACGCAGAGGTCAGCCCTGACCCCTGCACATAAGCGGGTACGATGGTGGGGCAAAGTCAGCCCCTTCATCGCATCATACAACCGGCGAGAAAAAGCCCTACCGGGCACCACTACCCGACAGGCAAAATTAAGAATCCCAGCCAACTCCTGGAGCTGCCGAAGAGTAACCTTCCTGCAGCCCAGGACCGCCTCAAGTTTGGACCTGATCTTAATCAACTTATCCAGGGGCAATCTAGAAGATTGCTCCACTGAATCCAATTCAATACCCAGGAAGGTAATCCTGGTGGCAGGGCCTTCGGTCTTCTCGGAGGCTAAAGGCACCCCCAATTGAGCACAAAGGGCTTCGAAGTCCCGCATCAAAGCAAAGCATTGCTCAGATTGCGCAGGCCCGGCCATCAAGAAATCATCAAGGTAATGAACGACAGACCCCAGGCCACTCCGCCTCCTGAGCACCCACTCGAGGAAGGTACTAAAGCTCTCAAAGAGGGAGCAGGAAATAGAGCATCCCATCGGCAATGCCCTATCCACATAAAACCCACCTTCGAAATGGAAGCCCAGCAGCTCGAAGTCGCCTGGGTGAATGGGGAGGAGCCGAAATGCCGACTTAATGTCGCATTTACCCATAAGGGCTCCCACCCCACACTCCCTAACCATAGCCACGGCCGCATCAAAGGATGCGTACCGGACGGAACAAAGCTCGTCAGGAATGAAGTCATTCACTGACTCCCCTTTTGGAAAAGACAAATGGTGAATCAATCTAAATTCACCACTCGCCTTTTTGGGGACCACACCCAAGGGGGACACACGAAGATTCGGAAAGGGCGGCCCCGGGAAGGGCCCAAGGACCCTGCCCTCAGCCACCTCCTTCCGAATCTTAGCCCGTACAATGTCTTCATGCCCGACAACCGACCTGAGGTTGTCGGACATGAAGGCCCTCCTAATACCCACATAAGGGATCCTAAATCCCTCAGAGAAGCCCCTCAAGAGCAACTCGGCTCTCGGGCGAGGGTGGTAGTCGATCAACCAACCCTCAAGCACAGAAACATTAATTGGGCTGGGCCCCTTTTCCCCCAGCTGGTGGGGGAGGTTTACCTGGACCCCCGCCCTTCTTCTCCGCCCCTTTCTTGGGGCGGGGACAGACTGAAGCTGCATGGGACCCCCCACAATTCCCGCAGGCATGCTTGTATTTACAAAAGGGACGAAAACACGCCCCTTTTGCAGCAAACTCATGACAAGCGGGCGAGGCCCCCTTGCCAGCCACACCAGGAGTCGCCTTGGCCGGCGAAGCCGCGCCGGGCTCCTCCTCCATAAAGTGCCCACTATCCGTGCGCTCACACCCTTCCTTCCCGGACATATGCGTGGCCCGGAACCACAGGTCCGGGACCACCATATCCCACGGCAAGTTGGGCTCCACAGACATCCTCATGCGGAAACCCTTATCATAATGGCGCCAGATGGTGCCCTTATATTCAAAATGGGCCCTGGCGATTAAGTCTATATACTTAAACATGGCAGAGGCCATAGCCGGCTGCCGTTGGATCACTACCGACCCATAGGTAAGAAAGGCATACAGCCATGAGCTGAAGCATTTCGTTACCTTGGTCTTCTTTGTTTTCTCCCCCGGGACGATCTCCTTCTCCTGTTTGGGAACCTCACGGTTCAACAGCGAAAAGAGATCCACATACTCGCCCCGCCAAATAGCCTCCTTGACCGACGGGTGAAGGTGGCAACCTAGAGGGGTGGATGGAAGCCCGCACGGTATGGCCCCCGCTTTAATACAAGCGAAGGGGTCCCACACCGAGTTGGCCGCCACACCAAAAACACCCGCCCCATGGGGATAGGGGAAAACCGGGAGCGGGGGCATGACCGGAGGGGCCGGAGGAACCCACCCCCCTGCCCCGGACACCGCTGGTGTCCCCACAGGACCCGTCCCAGACACCGTAGCAGCGCTGGCCGCCGGCGGCCCCGGAGGAGGTGCCGGCGGAGCCCACACCTGCCCACAGGTGCCCGCGGGGGACCCCAAAAAGCTGGACCCACTCCCGACCCCCGCCGGGGGAAAACCCGGGGCGGGGGGAGGAAGAAAAGACAGGGATGTGTTGTGTGGTGCAGCCTCACCTGCCCCGTACGGGGTTGAAGACATCCACGGGGGGCCCAATGGCGCGGGGCCCGGGAAAGCCGCCATCGGCCCTGCCGGGGCCTGCCGTCCGAACGGAGCCGGCTGCCCAGCCTGGGCCGCCGCCGGCTCCCTCCCCAACGCTGCGGGCACTTGGTTGCTGGCCGCTCCGGGAACTGCACCGCTCCTCCACTGCTCGAGCTCGTCGAGCCTCTCCAACACCCTGGCCCAAGACAAAGCAGGAGAAATATCAGTTTGAGGGGCAGGAGGCAAGGAGACCGCCCCCCCCTGGTCAGGGACCACCCCCGCAGTCCCCTCCCTGCTGGCCCGGGCCCGGGCAGAAGGCCTAAGGGCCCTTCTGGGTCGCACCGCTGGCGGAGCCATCGGAGTAGAGGCAGGCCTCTTCTTAGGAGCCATCACCCTGCTCCTTGTATGCAATGAGCCAATAAAATACCTAGACCACAACCCACCGCCCGGGTGGCAGGCCCAACTCCCCCAACGCAGGGCCCAACCTAGAGCCTAAGCCCCAGAAACCCTTCACCCCCTTTATAGGGAATAATGCAAATGATAGATATATAACACAGTATTAAGTGATTGATATCCCCAATGGCAAGCCTCCCTGCGCAGGCAGGCCTCAAAGGCCTGACCTCAAGCCACACAAGACCGGGGGCCCAGACAAAACACCCCCCAGCACGCCCTCCTCCCAGCCGGGAGGAGGTTACCAGTCCCCCTCGGGCCCGAGGGGGATCCTGAAGAATGTAGCCACGCGAAGATGAATAAGGCCACACGTCGTCTTGCTGGAAAGCCAGAGAACCTCGTTGCGCAACGCAGCACTTTTCGCCCCCTCGGCAGGCCACAAAATGGCGGCCGCGACACGAGGGAGACCCAAAATGGCGGCCGAGCAGCACCAAAGAAGTGTCTGCTCAGGCACCAGGTCCGGGCGAAAAGGCTCTCTTCCCGGCCTGCTGTCCCTTAAATAGGGCCAGCAGGCCCCGCCCGGACCCGACGTCATGCCCAGCCACGTGGGCAGGGCCTTCTCGGCCGAAATCTCGCATCGCGAGATTTCGGCCGAAACCAAGATGGCGGCCGCCATCGGGAGGGCCCGAGTCTGCCGGCCCTCCAGCAAAAGCGCCGGGAAGCCGGTGAGTCGGCCGGCGATATTCATTTGCCAGGTCCTTGTTCCACTGTAGTCACTGGAAGTTAGGAAATCCAAAAGCAGTCCTCGTGTTTCAAACTGGAAACTTTCCCATGCTATTGCTAGGACAAAGAACACTTAAATTCCAAAGATGTATCCAAGCTTCACACAGATTTTGAACTCTGTGAAAACTGTGAGTACAGCTAGTCAGAAGAGAGCTAAGCTCCTTAAAATGTTAGTCCCACTTGAGTTATTTTGTTCTTTTGTTCTGAAAAGCATGTCTCATTAATAAACTGTCTGTTGTGTAAATGAAGGCCTTGCAGTTAATTTCTGTAGTACATGCTGCTCAGTTAAATTCTGCCTTGCTTAAGATCTAGCGATCAATTCTCCTTTCAGAATAAATGAAGTAATTACCTATGTCCTCAACGTCAATCATGGTAATTTTGACAGAAAAGGTATGACCAAATATTGTCTGTCCGTGACTGAAAAAGATTTTACAGAATATGTCAAATTTTGTTTTGGCATGCTTTTAGAGGGGGGTCGGAAATAGTGTTGCAAAACAGCACAGACACTTTGTTAGTAAATTTAAATGCATGAATTTCCTCTAAGTTCAATAGCACATACTCTTAGGAAAGATTGCATTATTAAGTAATGTGTTGAGCAACTGTGCATTTCTACTAAAAATGCACTAAGTCAGTTCTGTGTGGAATTGTATGCTTCAGCCACTCTCTTTTCTGTTTTAAGCAGTCTTGATTATTTTCCAATTAGAAAATAACTAGAAATTGATCAGTTAATATTTTTTGCTTACCTGTATGCAGGGATGGGCTGCTGCCCAGACAGGAGGGGGGGAATGCAGTGGAGTAGCAAAAATGGAGCTCCACCCCAGAACACCCAATTTGCATGAAAGATAGAAACATAGAAACATAGAAGTCTGATGGCAGAAAAAGACCTCATGGTCCATCTAGTCTGCCCTTATACTATTTCCTGTATTTTATCTTACAATGGAGATATGTTTATCCCAGGCATGTTTAAATTCAGTTACTGTGGATTTATCTACCACGTCTGCTGGAAGTTTGTTCCAAGGATCTACTACTCTTTCAGTAAAATAATATTTTCTCATGTTGCTTTTGATCTTTCCCCCAACTAACTTCAGATTGTGTCCCCTTGTTCTTGTGTTCACTTTCCTATTAAAAACACTTCCCTCCTGGACCTTATTTAACCCTTTAATATATTTAAATGTTTCGATCATGTCCCCCCTTTTCCTTCTGTCCTCCAGACTATACAGATTGAGTTCATTAAGTCTTTCCTGATACGTTTTATGCTTAAAACCTTCCACCATTCTTGTAGCCCGTCTTTGGACCCGTTCAATTTTGTCAATATCTTTTTGTAGGTGAGGTCTCCAGAACTGAACACAGTATTCCAAATGTGGTCTCACCAGCATTCTATATAGTGGGATCATAATCTCCCTCTTCCTGCTTGTTATACCTCTAGCTATGCAGCCAAGCATCCTACTTGCTTTCCCTACCGCCTGACTGCACTGTTCACCCATTTTGAGACTGTCAGAAATCACTACCCCTAAATCCTTTTCTTTTGAAGTATTTGCCAACACAGAACTGCCAATACAATACTCAGATTGAGGATTCCTTTTCCCCAAGTGCATTATTTTACATTTGGAAATATTAAACTGCAGTTTCCATTGCTTAGACCATTTATCTAGTAAAGCTAAATCATTTACCATATTACAGACGCCTCCAGGAATATCAACCCTATTGCACACTTTAGAGTCATCGGCAAATGTTGAAAGAAAATGCAGGGCGTCCTGCATAAGCCACACCTATAGTGTGGTAGTTAAAAAATTTGGTAGCCCTTCACTGTCTGTACCCTTGGGAAAAGAAAGATGGTCTTTCCATGGTCTTTCAAGACTGAAGGATGCCAATGCAAGAAAAGGTGTGCCATTTAGGGTTTGCCACATGTAGCTCCTTAGCCAATGCAACCATAGGATGCCCTTTCTTCTAGATCTGGTGGTGTGGGCAGATGAAATGTGGGAGAGGCAGTCCCTCAGGTAATATAGCCCCATGCCATGAAGGGGTTTAAAGTGCAACTCCAGAACCTTGAATTGGACCCAGAAAGAGGCTGACAACCAGTTTATTTCAGAAAACAAAAGTGTAATATGCATTCTACCAAAACCTCACTGTTTATGCCACTACATTTTTATCCAGGTGAAGTTTCTGGATACTCTTCAAGGGCATCTCCAAGTAGACCTCATTGCAGTAGTCCACATAAGTGGCCCCGAGTTTTCGGAGAGGGGCGGCATATAAATCCAATAAATTGAATTGAATTGAATTGAATGAGTGGGGTCCCTTGATCTAGGAATGGCATAATTGATGCATTATAAGAAATTGTACATAGCCTGCCCAACCCTGCCACTTGCACCTATTATTTAATAAAAGTATTATATTTAGCTTCTTTACTTTAAGCATACTGTTAAAATGGCATTGCTTGGAAACACAGTTTCTTAAAAACCACATGTTTCCTTGTTATTTCCCCTTTTTCAGCATGCTGTTTTCATGTTCAAACATGCTTCCATTATACTTATTAATGAATTGTTGCTCTTCTGATATTTTAATCGTAATAAATGCCTTGCTGTCTTGAAAGACCACAAAGCACCATGCCATTTTTGTAGCAAAATAACTGATGGAAAATAATTTGTACTTTTTAATCATATTTAAAATATATACTCTACTTTCAGAATGGCAAAAAAAGAAGCATGCCAACAAAAAACTCAATGGCTGTGATGCTCTTCGAAAATTTTTACTTTAGATTTCTTTTTGAAGTTGTTTCTTGACCCCGTACCAAATTGGCGTGCGTATGAAATGTAGCTTGCTGTTTCTTAGTTGTTGTTTTGTAATTTTTAATGCTCATTTTAGCCAATGTATGTTTTTTACTGATTTTTTTTAAAGTTTGAGCTTGGAAATGGTGGACACAGGGATGACATCTTCATGACATCATGGTGACATCACAGAACCAGTTATGTCATTGCTGGTCCATGGAAGTTGCCATCTTTTTGGGGGGAGAGGGTTGGCTTTGGGGAAGATGGATTATTTTGTGTGTGTTTTTCTTCTGCGCATGCGCAAGTGCCAAGTTTTCAGCACTGCACATGTGTTGGCATCTTGGTTTTGGCTTTTAAAAAAACATTTTTGGCACTGTGCATGCACACACATGCTTTGTGCACATGTGGGAGAAGTCTACAGAGAGGGGCGGCATACAAACCTAATAGATAGATAGATAGATAGATAGATAGATAGATAGATAGATAGATAGATAGATGATAGATAGATAGATAAGTGAACCAGCAGCGAGGTAAGTTAGAAGCCAGCGCTGAAGCTGATGTTATAAAATAAGCTCAGGTTAAATTCCACTAAACAGGTAGCACCAATTTCCTACAATTTTATGAAGTTTCTCTAAAAGGTATTTAAAGCAATGGGCATCTCTTTGGTGGCCTCTGGCTTTCATTCTGTTTTGTCTTCTTCAAACCTCACATTTCTTTCCCAATTCCATCTAAACTAGTTCTGATCTGAGATGGACAATAGATAGTGGTTAGTGCTATGTACAAAATGGTTGGGTTTGCAATATATAACAATATATAACCATGAATTTCTGTATGTATTGAAGTACTGTAGCTTTAAGAGGTAGTGTTGCAAATTGCCATAAGAGGGAGCCCGAAAGCATGATTTTCTCTCTCTGCTCTCTCTGTTCTTTCTGCTTCACTTAATGACCAGGCATATGATAACTCACTTAGAAGCCATATCAGCTAGCTACCTAAAATGTTAGTTGTACAATTGTAGTTCTAAGTCAAGGACTACTAGCTGCATTTTTTAAAACCAGAATATATTTAGTTCATACTTGCTATACTTGTACATTGCATGTATAAATAATATGTTCTGGGTTTTGTGGTGCAATTCACAAAATTGAACCAAATGCAGTCAAAAACATAATGTACCAAAGAAAATTGCTTGCAAACATATTTTTTGCTAAGGAGTGCATAAAACAGGCTGTTCAGATCAATTGTGATTTGATTCAAACTAGAAAGTTGAGATTTGAAGAGAGCAAGATTCAATTTGAGTTGTGATCCATGGTCAAACAGATTTCATTTGAGACCTTTTGGGATTCAATTTAAAGCAAACTTGTCCATTGCTTGTAATGGAGAAACAGCAGATTATCCGCTGCTACTTCAGATTTTGGGGCCAAATGGATAAAATCAGTAGGGACTGTGCTTTTTGTAGAGGGTGTTGACCCTGTATAAAGTTGCAGCTGAATAGCTTTATTTCTCCACAATAAAAATATGTCCCACTTTGCTAAGCAAATTTGGCAAGGAAAGCTATTTCCAAATATTTGAGTAAGAAGGCTAAAGCGGGTGAGCTAAACCAATGCAAAAAGTATCTTGTACCAACTTAAAATTACAATATTTAGCAACTCTATTAAAAAGAAAGATCTTAATTTCCCAATGACTTTTCTAAGATGCCAGCCTTTATGTTATGTTAAATAAATATTGCTATTACTCATCAAAGTAGCAGAACCCAGTTGAAACAATGTAATATAGTGCCAAAGAGTTAATGGGATGTAGGCAGGGGTGGGCTACTGCTCCGATGGGGGGGGGGGCAGGGTACACACAGTGGGGTAGTGAAAATGGAACTCCACCCCAGAGCACCCAATTTGCACTGAAAGATGTTGAAAGTAAATGCATAAACCACATCCACAATGTGGTAATAAAAATTTTAGTAGCCCTTCACTGGATGTAAGGGAAAGAAATTGGCATGAAATAAATACTGTAGCATACATAGCTTTGCCAGCATTAATTATTGAAAACAATACTTGTTTAGGTCACGATCTGTGGGTTTTAGCATTATATTTATTAAATAAACAGTAAATGTAGTAATCTTCCTCAATCATTCAAAATGTAAAAATTTTCACTCAACAATATATACCAGTTCTACTCATAGCCCAAATTCAGAATTCAGAGAAATCATCAAATCTCTTAGCTCAGGGTTTTTCAATTTTGGCAATTTTGAGATGTATGAACTTGAACTTGAAGGGGTGTACTAGTGTGCCTTTCGTCCCCTGTCCAATTGTCTTTCCTTTCTCTCACTTATCATATATATTTTCTTTCTTTCATATATCCTCTCCTCTAAATTCATTTTACCCTTATATATATTACTACATGTCTATTTTTCTTCCTATGTATTTGTGTATTGGACAAATGAATGAATGAATGAATGAATGAATGAATGAATGAATGAATGAATGAATGAATAAATAAATAAATAAATAAATAAATAAATAAATAAATAAATAAATAAAACAAAACTTGGTAACCCTGGAATTCTGGGAATTGAAGAATTGTTAAATTCTTGTTATGTTAAAGTTGGCAATGTTAAAGTTGCCAAGGTTAGAAACACTGTCTCAGCTGTATTGGCAGAACCAACACAGACATGGATCTTGCCATGAGCACAGAAAGGAACAAATTTTGTTAGGCAAAAGTTAAGTCAAAATCAGAAGTGGTATTCATCAGGTTCTGACCAGTTCTGGAAAAGTAGTTTGGAGAACCAGTAAATACCACCTCTGACCCTGCCCCCATCCCATGAGTCCCTGATGATTGGGAGAAATGGGGATTTTGCAGTATCCTTCCCCTGCCACCGCATGCCCATCAAGCCACACATACAGAACTGATAATAAACACCTTAGAACACCACCACTGCTAAAAAGGATGTTTATAAAAGAAAAAAATCTATATGGGTAGTTTGGAAGGAGGGAGCCAAATGAAATGCTGGAGTTCAAAGCTTGTATGTTAAGAAGTCAAAGAAAAAGATGTATTAGAAACTTTTCATTTTTAAAAACAGATGTTTTTTTTTTTTAAAAAAGTATAGTACTTTGAAGGAAAAAATGGATGAAAAAAGGGTCCATCTCACTTTTCCCCAGTAAGGCGAAAGAATTTGAAAGAATCCAACAAATTTTGTAAATAAAAATGGTGACAATTCACAAAGATTAAGCAAGGAATTATTTTCCATATCAAAGAAAATAAAGCAGGAATGGTTAAATTGACTACTTTATTTAATGAGGAAGGGATGTTCTTATTTGGATATCACTTCTGGAATTTGTACTTCTGAAGAAAAAACAAAACAAAATGTTGACCTTGGTTTTGTTGATTAGAAATTGTTGGTGTTATAGGAATGGTTAGCATTCCTAACCCTAAATAGTTAGCATTATGAATGTGTAAAAACAAAAAGTTGAAATTGGAGTATATTTATCTTGTACTGTTCCAGGGAGAGTTGGAAGTTAATGTCTTTTCTTTCTTTTTCTCTTTCCTCTTGTATCTCACACACCTCTTTTCCCTGTTCTTCCTTCCCTTAATTTCCTATTTTGTTTTCTTTTTTGTATTTTATATAATAAAATAAAAATGATAAATGTTAAAAAAATAAGTCAAGCAGAAAGCAGTGTTAGTTTTGCCACCCAAAAAGAGCTCTGCTAGGCATAGATTTTAAGGAGGTGATAAAACACATTGACTGACTGCTCATAATAGTGTCAAACAGCTGTCACATCACTCATATCACATCATATCACCCGCCATTCCTTCTGTATAGAAGTTACATCACTATATTCAGAAGATTGTGTTCAATGGTTTAAAGCAGAGGTCTTCAAACTTGGCAACTTTAAGACTTGTGGACTTCAACTCCCAGAAGGTATGCTGACTGGAGAATTCTAGGAGTTGAAGTCCACAAATCTTAAAGTTGCCAAGTTTGCGGACTCCTGGTTTAAATGGTGACAAGACAAAACTTTTCCTGCCCATCCAGTTCTGCTACAATATTTTAATATCAGTAAACAAGAAGTTCTTAGAACAATAAACAACATCCTAGTCAAGGAAATGCCAACTCAGACAAATGATCAAGCAATAAACAACAACCTAATCAAGAAATTATCAGGAAGGGAAGGAAAAACACTCCCACCAACACTGACAAAGCAAACCACTATTAAAACAGAGAACAAACCTCATTCCCTTCTAAATCTAAAGATGTTACCTAGTTGGATAATGAAACTTATGCAAGAGCAAATCCAAGCTCCGATAGCACCAAGTATGCCATATTTTAATTTCATTCAAACTTTGTTGAATCAAAATTAATTCAAACAATTGCAGGTAACTGGAAATGTGTTAGAACTTAATGTAAATTAGAAGGAAGGGTGTGAAAAAATGCATACATTAAGAGAACCATGTACACCTTTTTAATGCATTATTTTTAGGAATCATAAAATGCCATGGAGGTAGGATAGTAGGCATTCAGTTTAAACCCCAAACCAAATAAAAAAGAAGTTGATCTTCTCGCCATAAGATATTACTTTAGTTTGAATAATACATTCTAGAGCTGAAACAAAATGACCTTACATATTCAGCCACCTCCAATTCTCAGGTGGCAAATTTAAGGAAAGAAGGAAGAACTGGTTTTACAGGCAGTTGCCATGGTAAATAACAGAATAGCTTTCTCTTTTTCAAAGTATTTTTTAAAAGTCTATGTATGTTGCTTCCAATGTGAATATGATCTCCTTAGAGACCAGACTTTTCCTATGCACCCTATACTGATGAGACTTAAAATAATTCCTGACCTGAAAAGACTTTATTTTTTAAAAAAATAAAACCTGCACCCACTAACAAAGTGAACATCTCTCAAAACAAATACATCTGTGTACATATTCATATGTTCAATTAAGAATAAGGATAATTTGAGTGGTCGTGTCCCATCAAGTCATTGTTGACTCATAGTGATCACACACACATACACACACATACCCCAAAGCCCATTTCTAACCTGGTCTTTTAGGTATTTTACTCATTGGTCAACCTTGCTGTAGGCTGTCATTTTCCTGTTTTCTTCCACCTGTCACAGCCTTCAGGCCACCTCTAGTGAGCTGGGTCTTCAAATATGTCTAAAGCAGTGCTTCTCAATTATTTTCTGTTACGCTCCCTCAGGAAAAATTGAACATTTTGTGCATCCCCAACTATCCGCTGGGAGAGTTCATTCAGCACATTTTCGCTGAAAAAATTCAAGCGGCTTATCAGCATGATTGGGGTGTAATGTGTTTAGGAGATGCCTTAAATTATTTGGCTTCATGCTGTCCACTACCATCATTTTAGACCTAGTAAACATACTGGTCTTTCCTCGTCTCCCTCTGTAGTCACAGTGAAACCAAGCGCTACATATGCTTCATCATATTTCCCCATCTTAGCTTTCGGGACACTTACATTTGTCTCATTATCTCCATCTCTCTCCTCCTTTCTTTTCACCCCTGTTAAATATTTTTCCATGGTGTCTCTTAAGGGTTTATTATCTGCATTTCATATCTTCTGCTCTGTGTTGTGTGCTATTGTTCAGTGCAGAAAACTCCTACTCCCTACAGCACAAAAAACACATTCCCTGGGGTCAGTCCCACCCCACCCCAGCATTGCTCCAAGGGGGGGGGGACCCCATTATTTGAGAAGTACTGGCCTAAAGTAAGATAATTTAATTCTGGTCATTTATGCCCTGAGTGGGTGTTCTGTGTTGATTTGTCAAATGATCCATTAGTATAAATACCTGACTATAAAAATCTATTTTTATTTCTATAATTAAGTTTTAGTTGCAGTCCCTTCTAGAAGCCTATTTTCTTTCTCTGTCACATTCTGGGAATTCTTCTTATTTATCAAAATTCTTTTTTCTCCTCTGTCTTCCTCTAATCACTTTCTACTTGTTCAGCATTTTTCCTTCCAAGATTTATTCCAATTTTTCTTAGCTTCTCTATAAAGTTTGTCATGTGTGAACAGTGAAATCAGGCGGTAGGGAAAGCAAGTAGGATGCTTGGCTGCATAGCTAGAGGTATAACAAGCAGGAAGAGGGAGATTATGATCCCGCTATATAGAATGCTGGTGAGACCACATTTGGAATACTGTGTTCAGTTCTGGAGATCTCACCTACAAAAAGATATTGACAAAATTGAATGGGTCCAAAGATGGGCTACAAGAATGGTGGAAGGTCTTAAGCATAAAACGTATCAGGAAAGACTTAATGAACTCAATCTGTATAGTCTTGAGGACAGAAGGAAAAGGGGGGACATGATCGAAACATTTAAATATATTAAAGGGTTAAATAAGGTCCAGGAGAGAAGTGTTTTTAATAGGAAAATGAACACAAGAACAAGGGGACACAATCTGAAGTTAGTTGGGGAAACGATCAAAAGCAACATGAGAAAATATTATTTTACTGAAAGAGTAGTAGATCCTTGGAACAAACTTCCAGCAGACGTGGTAGATAAATCCACAGTAACTGAATTTAAACATGCCTGGGATAAACACATATCCATCCTAAGATAAAATACAGAAAATAGTATAAGGGCAGACTAGATGGACCAGGAGGTCTTTTTCTGCCGTCAGACTTCTATGTTTCTATGATTTTCTCTAGGAAAAGATTGCTCATCCTCCCCTTTCAAAGCCAATGTTGTTTCTTCTGAGATTGCAAACATTTCCAAAGTTCACTGAGGAATGTCTCCTCTTCTGCCTTGTGCCCTGAATAGAGTCTTGATATATTTCAAGAAATTTGAGCAAAACTAGTAAACTTCTATTAATTTAATACAACTTTTCAATAAGCCCAACTTCTGGCAACCCTTTTGTAACCACAGAGTCACTCTACCTGTGAGGCAGAGTATGCAATAAGCTAGTAGTGAGAAAAGGAATCCCTCCTTTTCTTTTTGACCAACAAAATTTATCAGAAGGGATAATTAAATATTACTAAAGCTTTAATATGATTTTTAAAGGATATACTTTTATGTTTCATTTTCCTCTCATCTCATTGTTTGCAGCTTTGGTCTTTGGTAATCTCTCTCTTTCTCCTCTCTCTCTCTCTCTCACACACACACACACACACACACACACTCAGAGAGAGACACATGACACTTTGTACACTTCTCAGCTGAAACCCAGTTCATAAATGCTTACATTACATAATGAAGCATAGCATTCCTTATAATTTAAATTAATGCTCATTCTATAACAGTAAACACAGGAATGTTGGATATGTATGTTAATTAGATAAAGTGTTAAAGAACATGTCTGTATTTAGTAATTTTTTAAAAATATGTAACTTTTAATAATTATCTCACTACGTAAAAAAATTAAATATCATTACACCATCATAATGTGTCAAAGGAAAGATTTTTGCATTCTTCTTCAAAGACTTAATTGTTCAAACAACACTTTATGAAAACTAGCAGAGTGACATATGGGATACAAGATAATGACAAAATTAATTTTTCTCTCCTCCAAATGCTTAGAACAAGATCCCAGAGCATTTTTGTTAGAGACATATATGGAAGGAATGCAGACAAATAGTGTCCACAATTTTAAATGATGGCAATGTATTTAGAGTCCTGTCTCAGAGATGTTTCAGACTGGGGCCTGACACTAAGTTAATTCTGTTGAGATCTTTACATTATAGGTTATTAAGCAAGCTTAGAAATCCAAGCTGGATTTCTTTAAAGGTTATTATAGCATTTTTGTCTACCTGTTCTTGGTGAAAATGTAGAACTTAATTTTAAAAGAAATTATCAGTCATTTCTATTACTATGTTTTCACTTCCAGAATGCACATTGTAGATCAGTGCTTTTCTGTTTAGCTGTAAGTAAGTGGGAGTGAACATGTGTAATATTATGTTTTTAGCAAGCAGAACCTGGTTGTAGCTGTCATAATGCAAGACATATGATGGATTCTGCTAGATGGCTATGGGCCATAGAGCCTTAATGGTTAGAATTCAGTATTGCAGACTAACTCTGCCCACTGCCAGGAGTTTGACCTGACTGGCTTAAAGATGACTCAGCCTTCTATCCTTCCAATATTATAAAATGAAGACCCAGATTGTTGGGGGCAATATACTGACTCTGTAAACTGCTTAGAGAATGTTGCAAAGCACAATGGAGCAATATATACATCAAGTGCTATTGCTAGTGTTATTAAAGACCTGGAAATGTAGATATGTACAAACAAAGGGGATGGATGAATGGATGGATAGACACTGATTTAGAAGAAATACTAGAGTAAGCACAATATTCTTTGCTACAGTATTGGATAAAAATGACTGTCTTTGATGAATAAAAACAATGCTTTTTTCAGATGCATCTGGAATAGGATAGAGTATGTGACACATATAGAAGCCTTTAGCATTTCATTTTTGTTGAAAATGAGTGATATCAGATATTATTCACAAGCTCAGTTTGAATTTCTATTTTGGAGGAAATAGCTAAACATAAAGTTTACATTATTAACTCTCTAGAAAAGCACACCTGAATCACTATGAGAAATGGAAATAGTGAGGAAAACCATCATAATTGTTCAGTTTTGGTTGCTATTAGCAACACAAATGAAGTCATTTGTAACCTATTTAGTAAAAGGGGGAGATAAGACTTAGGGTTTGTGGTCTTTTCCAATAAGAGAGTTCACTTTTCTGGATTTCCTCACCATTTATTCTCCTCCTCCTCTTCTTTCCTAACTGACCCTTTTGCAGGGCAGTTCAGAGAATCATTCTGCCAGCCAGCCAGCTGATTCCATGGCTAGCAAAAGTCCATTATTTTAACCAAAAGAATTTTCTCCAGCAGTTGATGTGCTCAGTTCATGGCTCACCTGGGAAATACATTCCAATATATCTTAAAATGTTGCCTAAATAATTAATGTATTTGAGGAAGGGGAGAGGTGAGGAGTCTGAGGCCACATTGACAGGCTTTAGAAACTCTGAAAGAAACTCATGCTGGGTATCTTTGCCTCCCTAAAAGAACATATGACTCTCCGTGTTGTATATCTCTTATCTCTGTCCCAGGTCAGTTCAGGTTGAAATTTTACTTCTGATTCACTGCAAGCAGTAAGTGCTTTATATAATAGCAGAAAGTATGATGAAGTCAGTTGGCCAAATGGTATCTCTTCTCCTGCCATCAACCTGTGCAGATATTCAGCCAGTTTGGGTCTTTGGGCCAGCTGGGACTCGAAGAAAGTGCCTTGGTCAGCAGGGAGATAACAATGTCTATGGACATTGTCAGTCATCCAGTCCATGTGGTTATTGAAATGGATGTCCAAGTGCCACTTCTATGTTGGTTGAGGCAGGCAGGATTCCCTTGGGTACCATTTGTTGGAGGTCAAGGGAAAGGGAGGGTTTTGCCTTCTCTTTCTGCTCATGTACAATTGGTGGGCTACTGTGTGACACAGAATGCTGGACTTGATGGGCTTTGGCCCGATTCAGCATGGCTCTTCTTATGTTCTTATATTCCAAAGGTGCTTCTTCAAGAGGAAAATGGACTTTCTGGTTTTTCTTTGAAGACTGGTTTGAAAGAGGGGTCAAAGAGGCCATCTATATGAAAATTGAGCAGTCCTCTCTTAACTCTGTGTGTGTGTGAGAGAGAGAGAGTGAGTGTGAGTGAGTGACATCATTTATCTTCAGTCTACAACAGAGTCCTTTCAACAGTTCCAAGAAGGCTCCATACTACTCAGGTGATCATGACGACACAAATAAACCTCCAGGTGGTGTTAACAAGTCACTAAAATAATGCAAATGACCTGCAATTATACTCTGTAATGAGTATAATTCCTTCAATTCCCCACCATCCAGTCAGAGCTGAAGAAACGTCTTGGATGAGAAGCAAAACATCTTCAAAGAAAAACCAGAAAGTCTAGTTGCCTCTTGAAAAAATACCTTTGGGGTAGGGAGGTATCAGGTAATATGGAAATAACAGAAGAAGAGGGTAGTGTGGGTCACCTGTGCCAACTTGCCACATCTTTGCCAACTGGGTCCTAATATTAAAAAATTGTTAACCACCCCTAACATAGGGTATGAAAATCAGAGGAAGATGGATGGTTAAGAAGTGTGAAAAATAAATACAAATCAATACATTAAATTGTTCATATGTATGAAATTAATGCTCACAAGATTATGCTTTGTAAACTATGCAACTGAGGAAAAGTCTGTTTCCAACCCCTTTTCTTTCTTTTTTTAATTGTCTCTAAACAGTAAATCTATATTGTCTCTATGCCCATTTTCAACCTTGTTCAGATAAGACAGCCACTTTCTAAAAAGGTTTTAATGCCATGAGCTATAGATGTATCCAAGATGTTTAATGTAGCTTGATTTAAAGTTCGGAAAAGAGCTGCAACTCCACATCTTTTTTAATTAGATTAAAGAAGATTTTAAACAGGCTTGTTATGCCAGCTGAACCTGGCCTTTTCTTTAATTGATCATTTAATCAATTATTTTTCTATTATGCCTTTTCTCCAAAGTACTGAAGGTAGCCTCATTGGTTCTTTACCCCTTATTTCATCTCTCTAGCCTTTTAAGCACATTCAAACATTTGAGAGCAAAAATAATTAAAGTTCAAATGAAGGAAATTAATTGTGAAGCTTTGGGGGTTTTCTTTTTGTCCCCTGACGTGGTTCTGAGGTGAATGTTTGTTCCTCATTTATGCCTATAAAATATGAAAGCCTTCAGAAGAAAAAGGTGGATGCGTTTGCTCCCTTTTCAAACAAATAAATTTCTTTTGTTGTTGTGTCATCCACCGGTGAAGGCTCAAAAGAATCTCAACAAAATCAGATTGCTACTGGGGATAAAACATTTGCATAACTCATTTGACTCACAGCCACTATTATCTCTAAGTCATTATTTCCTCCCTGCCAGTTATAATTTTATTTGGTTGGATAATCAATACAAGACTCATATTTCAGAGGAATATGTTTCACTTTGCATTGCTAAGTACAGGAAAAAGATACATTTTGAAATGATGAAATAGGGTAGAAGAAGGAGATTTCTCTTTGTAAATTCATTCTTGTTATTTTAAGAGCTTTGGTTCATTGCTAGTAGTTACAAAAATGTGCCCAATTATTTTGTTGTTTAAAGGCCATTATGTTTAAAGGTGTTATGAAATGGAATAGTTGACTAAGTGATGCTTACATATCTATTACTGAATAAGGCATAACAACATAAGTGGGAGAAGGGGGAGAGAGAGAAAGTAGATGTACTTGTTATACTATAGCTTTCTCTTCATGACTTCTTGACTGAAATTTTCAATCTGCTATTAACTTGATCTGGGAAATTATCTGTATTACTATATCTAAGTTGTTATAGCTGTGTATGGAAAATATTATTAGGGATGTATTTTTTAGGCCTGTTCTTAGGAGGTTGTATCTCCAAATTTTCCTTTCTAAAAAAAAATATCAATAGAGTTATTGGAACTATAATACCAAAAGTAAAGCAATCTTTACCCCCAAATAAGCTAAGAACATTATTTCAGCATCTTCATTATTAATATGTCTAATTTTGTATACAACGGACTGCTATCCAGAAAATAAACCACTACCTGAACAGTAAGTAGAGCTCTAGTGAAATTTTTAAGAACTCTAAAGACATAAGGTATAATCTACATAGCAGCCTTCACTTAAAGGATGATTTATGTCACCTGAACAGATGGCAGTTCACAAACAGACAGGTTTGTTTTCCTAGCCAAATGCAGATGCAAATACAGATGCAAATAAAAAAAGATTGCAATCCTAACTGCATGACCAATATAAATCATATTGTATAAATCAGTCTAAATTAAATCTGTGTCACTATGTCACAGAATTGTTCTTTCTCACCTTCTGTAAAGTTTGGTGTGTGTGTGTGTATAGTTCACTCCATAGTGTTTACTAAAGGTTCAAAATCATGTAATGATTGTTTTTTGCCTTATTTGTTTGTTTCTTTTTGGCATGATGCTTATATCTCCTTATTTGAGTTGTTTGCTGGAAGTGATGCATTCTAGTATTTTTGTTTTATTCCCAGGGTTTTTAATTTCTCCTTTAAATGGTATGAAAATATGGTTTTTCTCTAAAGTGCCTATTGGTGACTGGTTTGCCTGAATGTGAAGTTTCCAGGAATTCCCTGGAATTTGGATTCAACTTAGCCTCAGATGCTAATACTTTCCAATAGAAATTGTGGTGGAGTTTATCTGTAAGGTTAAGGAGTTTTCCATCATGCTTTCTGACAGCTACGTAGTTGGTACTTATAGATTCACTCCTCTATCTTCTGCCTGTCTGTGTTCCATATGGGTTGTGGCAGCCCTTGTGTCTTATGCTGTCGGTGATTTCTGATTTTTCTTCTTGGGCTTCTCGTTTTTCTCTCTGGGTCTTTTGATTTGCTTAATATGCTTTGGAAGGATTCTATTGGTTTTGCGTTACACAGATGCCATATGGTTGTTGCAGCCTCTTGGTGTTTTCTGAGATATTTTTAGTCATGGGAGTATTATCCTTTTCATAAGTTGCACTGAAGGGCTGAAGCAGGTTGCCTGGTCACAACTCCCCAACATATCTGTTGCAACTTAACCATTATTTCATTTTTTAGATGTTGTTCTGTCAGGCTCTCTGGTAGAATCCTCCCAAAAGTTCACAGGTACAAATTTCAGACACACACACGTTTGAAAATTCAAAACAATGTTCTTTATAATGAAAATTCACTTAAACTAAGCCCTATTTTGGTATAGCAAAGAGCACTCGTCTCCAAACAAACTGGTAATTTATACAAGTCCCTTATCAGTCCTGTGATACTTAGCTTGCAGCTGTGAGGCAATTCAAAGTCCTTCTTTCACAAAGTGAAACACACTTTGCTCTGGTTTAGTTTCAAAGCAGGGAAAAATCAGCACACAACAAGTCAGTCAGTAAAGCAGTCATGAAACACACCAATCAGATAATCCTCCACAATGGCCAAACCCACAGGCTGCTCTTTATAGCAGCCTCACTAATTACCACAACCCCACCCAACCACAGGTGGCCTCATTTTCTTTGATAATAATCTCTCAGTTGTTGTTGCCTATGCATCGCTCTCCGCATGCGTGGCTGTATCATTAACTCTTGTTCTGAATCCAAGGAGGAGCTAGATAATTGATCTCCTTCTGAGCTGTTTGCCACACTCTCCTCCTCCCTGTCACTCATGTCTTCTTGGTCAGAGGAGCCTTCATCTTCAGATTCCACCGGGGGCAAACCATGCCTGCAGCATGTGGATGTCTCCCCCACATCCACAGTCCTTGGGGCAGGAGCTGGGCCAGAGCTAACCACAACAGATGTTGGGTAGATAATTATAGCAGTAGCATTATGAACCAAATAACATTTCACTAACATTATCAATTGTTTTGATAAAAGCTAATTTTACTAGTTCAAGATAGTATTTAAAAACATCCCTGCTAAAATACATGCCTGATGAAACAAGACTTTGAGATATATTTTAATATTAATAGATAATCTGAAATTTTAATAACTATGTGATATATATTTAAGATACACTGTGTGCTCATGGTAAAATTATTTCATACTATTCATGGAAAATTATTTTAGTATACTATAAGAATAGTTCTATTATGGAATATATGACTCGCCCAAGAAGTTGGAATATTTATATCCCAATGACCCTCTGACTCAGAGGGAGTCAGAGTGAGCCTATTCAGATTAGACATTAAATAAAACCACTGTGGAGGACATATACTGTATGGAGTCCCTTCAGACTGAAAAAGCTGTTATGGTAAGCAGCAAAATATTTCAAATGAAAAAGAAAAAAAGTCCAGTTGCCACAACTCATCTTCCAGATGAAGAAAAAAAAAGGTAGACAGATAACCGTTGAACCAAAGCTTTGCAAGTGCAGATCTCTGTCCATTCATCTTCACTTTGGCCTCCTAAGATGCTTCCCATAGAATGGCTTCTATTACCTTCTGTTACCTGCTCCAGCAATCAGAAATCAATCCAAATACAAAATCTAAAAGAGAAATATAAAAAGAATCGCCCCTTTTAAATTACCCTGGGAAACTTCTGTTAACTGTACCCATTTTTCCCCCATTCAGAAGTAAAATGTTTATACAACATACCTTATTTACCGCTGTAAGAATATTATATAAGGATCAACGCCTTTTTCTCTGAGTGAATGCTTTACTCACTGAAGCAATATAAATATCACTTTTACTCTTTTGACATATGGAAGACAAAGAATATAATTATGGGTCCCAGAGCACTTTTCACCTGATACACACTGGCTGCACCAATGGATTTGCATCATTCCTCATCCCTGAATATATTTAGCAACCTAACAGTTATGAAAATGCTTGCTCTCTCATTCTTTTCTTGAGTGGCAGGGGGGGAAAGAGAGAGAGATAGCTTGTTTGCACATGGGTGGGTCCTAGTTCGGAGCTGCTTTTGTTCTCTGTGGAATATACCTGGTAAGGTGATGCTCACTAATAACCTGGCTATTATTCTGCAAGATTGGCTCGTGCTATTCAGAAGTCAGCTAAGATTGCAGAGTGTTATTATTTTAACCCCCGATATTTTAAAGGTGAACTTACGCAACCCACCTCCCTCTCCTTCTTTGCTCATTTTGGAGACAATTAAATGTAGCCCCATGATGAGTAATTCTCTCCAAAGTTTGAAGTTGTCAAGTTCATTCATTGCTCCGTACACTTTGAAGCATCTCCTGTGACATCCCTGAAGCAAGTGCAAGAGATAATACAATACAGTCTTTCATATAGTTTGCATTTACATAAAAAAAATCATATCTTTTTCTCCTCCAATGTTTCATCTAAATGTCAGATACCTTCTGGAAATGTGTAAGACTTTGGCTGCTATACAAAAAAAACCCCATTCCCAAAGTTAGTATCCCCTTGACAATTCTTGGGTTATCTCCCTCTGCAATAGGACATATACTGTACTTTTTGCTTCACAAGATTGGGAAGAGCACGCAATTAATTGAACAGTATCGTATTTAAATCTGTAAATGGTACCTCCTATTAAAAATTAAACTCACCACTATATTATTATTTCTAATAAAATTGTTGCTCAGGGATGCCCACTGTTCCTAACGCTATAAAAACACTTTTAAAATGAACGAAACAAAGTAAGGCTTCTCTCCAGGTTATTCTTCTTATTCAATCCCTTTGGCAGCTAAGATAAAATAACTAAACGGGAAATGTTAGCTTCTTTTACAATCAGAAAAAGTCAGAAATTGTTCACAGAGGTATTCCTGACATTATTATTATTCATTTTTTTTTAAAGAAAAAAAACAGTCTCCAGGTTTTATTTATGCTAGGGTGGAAAACAATCCAGTTCAGGCATTTGGCTACACTGATGAAAGTTTAAATTGGGTAGAAAAATACCTTAGGACTACTATCTGCCTATTAGGTTTTCTGCCCAAGGACTGCACACCTCCATTAACTCAGCTGACATCACAATGATATTCTTGATTTTTTGCCTTCTTGGTTTTGCCTTCTTGCTTGCAGAGCCTATTTTCTTGTAACTCAAAGATTCAATGCTGCTGTTGCTGCTGCTACTCTGCTGATGGACATTTGCAGAAGAGACGGAGTAACGACACGGACACAAGAGCTGGATTTAAACTGGGTCATTTTTATTAATAATAAATTAGCATAATTTATTCAATTAAATTAGCATAAATTAACATACCCAACTATGACCCAAACAATGGACCTGCAGGGTCAAACAAATGCTTCCGGGGTGGAAAATGACGTCAGATAAACTTCCTGGGCAACTTATGGGCGTAGCTCCATGCTAGTCCAGGTGAGGGACCCCTCCCTCACCTGAGACCCTGCCATGCACTTGCATGAGGGGGGTCCTGCCGGCTAACCCCTAACAGGGGACTTAAAGGTGCAGGACCCAAAGACAGGTTCCCCCCAACTGCTCAGGTCGCTTCCACCACAAGCTTGGAGAGAACCTGTCAATCATCCCCAAAGATGCCCAAGGGAGAACACGCAGTTGCTAAACCACTACCCAGTTTTCCGCCCCTAACCTGCCACGGAGCGGGGGTCCCCCCCCTCTAGCTGCGACTCCCCCCTCTAGCTGCGCCCCCCGACTCCCCCCTCTAGCTGCGCCAGCTCACGCAGAGACCGCTGCAGGTCCTGTAAGAAAATGGCGTTCCCCTGTTCTGACAGGTGAACGCCGTCCGCCCGGTAAAGCCACGGCCGATCTACAGTGATGAGGGGATGGGCCACTACAACCCCACCTAATTCCCTGACTATCCTGCCCAGGGCCTTATTTACTCTACGCCTGACCCGGTGAATGGCCCTAAGGGAAATGGCATCCCTCCACGTGATCCTCGGGAGGATCTCTGACCACACCACTTGCGTGTGTGGCCACACCGTGCGAAGCCGCCACAGGTCTTCGTTCGCCTGGATGATCAATGGCAGACCCCCAAGCAGGCACAGGTCATTGCCACCGAGGTGCAAGACCAGCCATCTGGGCGCAGCAATGGGATGCCGCCCTCCCAGTCCAACCTGGGCACGGCCCTGGGAAGCCGCCCGCCCAGTACTGCCGGGTGCAGCCGTGGGATGCTGCCCCCCCAGCAACGCCGGCAGGAGTCCCTCCCACCGCATACCTCTTTGGCCCATCCAAACGACCTTGACCCACCGTCCCAATGACAACTGGGTCCCGATGGCGCTTCTGGCTGCTGAGCGGCCGGCCCAAAATATCATGCTGTGGCCGCACAGCAGCGCCGTCGTTTTCGTATTGGCATGGGGACCTGGAAGAGGACACACAGAGAGGTTACCTAGCATAAGCCCTGCCCAGAATCCTCAGCGGGCCTAACATAACCCAAATATGCCGCTGACCGCCAGCGGCCGATCTCCCGAATCCGCTGGGCCGGGAAACCAGAAAGTGCCATGCTAGTGGTGGCGCCGATACAGAACGAATGCATTCCATAGCTGGCGGGATCCATGCCTACTTGAGCCATCGCCCTGGACACTAACACCCAGAATTGATAACGGTTCAGAGGGGTACCGTCCAGATGTTTAAAAAGGTACCCTTGTCCCGACCCACGCAAGCTACAATAATGCTGTAAGGCGGCCACCGGACACACAGACTGGTCGGCGGCCGCACTGAGCTCAATATAAACCCCTCTGTGCAGCTGATCCGTCTTAGAATGCCTTACTACAAGGGATACCCCCCCCCCCCCGCCTAAAGGCTAGATCAGCTTACTGGAAGGCACAGAGCAACGTGTCAGCTTGAGAGGAGGCCATGGCCTCACTGACCCTGAGGGCCCCAAAAAACATGACACAAGTCGCTGCCCTAAAAAGACGGGCCTTGTACAAGGAGGCACACAGACTGTCTAAAGCCTGATTAATCAGGGACAGCTGCTGAACCGTCAGGGCCTGACGAGTGTCACAAGGGGCTCCCAGTCGCTCTCTCATCCAGCTTTCCAGCATCTTCCGAATGCGGAAGTCACCAGAAAAATCTGTAAACCCCCCCCCCCCCGCCTTGGACAGAAAGGTGAGGCCAGCTAACCTGGACCTAATAGTCCGATTGAAACTGAAAGGCCACGCTGCCTAAGCTGGACACAAAATTCTGCCAGGTGCTCCACTGGGGCAGGCCAACTATGGGGGTAACCCCTATCCTGCCTGAAATCCCCAAACTCCTTACCTGCACGCTGGTAAGCCCTCAGGGTGCCCGGTGCTACCGAGAGGGCGATAGCCCTGGAGGCCTTGTCTCTCCACCGCTCGGGAGCCCGCCCAGGCTCCAAAGGTGGTCAGGGAATGCCTCTGGCGTCTCGCGGGCCCACGGGGCCAGGGTCCGAAACCTGGACAACTGACCACGGGACAAGGCATCAGCAACCCCGTTATCTAACCCGGGGACATGCCTATCCAAAAACAATGTGTTTAGGGACAAGGACCTGTGCACAAAATGGTGGACAAGCCGCATGACCCTATCGCTCTTAGAGGACAGGGCGTTCACAACATGGACAACCGCTAGGTTGTCACACCAAAAGTGCACAGTCTTGTCCCTAAACTGCTCCCCCCAAAGCTCTAAGGCCACTATCAAGGGAAAGAGCTCCAAAAAAGTCAAATCCTTAACCAATGAAGAGGCACTCCATTCCGGAGGCGAAGCCGACCAGCACCACTGGTCACCTAACACTACCCCAAAACCACAACTCCCCACGGCATCAGAGCAGAGCTGCAACTCAGCTTCCAAAAGAAGTTCGTGCCTCCAAAAAGACAGCCCGTTAAAACGGTCCAAAAACTCCCGCCACACGCAGAGGTCAGCCCTGACCCTTGCACATAAGCGGGTACGATGACGGGGCAAACGGAGCCCCTTCATCGCAGTATATAACCTCCTAGAAAAGGCCCTGCCCGGCACCACGACCCGGCAGGCAAAATTAAGTATCCCAGCTAGTTCCTGGAGCTGCCGAAGAGTGACCTTCCTGCAGCCCAGAACCGTATCGAGCTTACCCCTGATTTTAGTCAACTTATCCAGGGGCAATCTAGAAGATTGGTCCTCTGAGTCCAATTCAATACCGAGGAAGGTAATCTTGGTGCCGGGGCCTTCGGTCTTCTCAGAGGCTAAAGGCACCCCCAACTGAGCGCAAAGGGCTTCGAAGTCCCGCATTAGAGCAAAGCATTGCTCTGAACACGCAGGCCCCGCCATCAAGAAATCATCAAGGTAGTGAACGACCGAGCCCAGACCACTGCGCCTCCTGAGCGCCCACTCCAAGAAGGTGCTAAAGTTCTCAAAAAGAGAGCATGAGACAGAGCAACCCATAGGTAAAGCCCTGTCCATATAAAAAGCACCTTCGAAATGGAAGCCCAACAGCTCGAAGTCGTCTGGGTGTATGGGGAGGAGCCGGAATGCCGACTTAATGTCGCATTTACCCATAAGGGCTCCAACCCCACACTTCCTAACCATGGCCATGGCCGCATCAAAGGATGCGTACCGGACTGAACAAAGTTCGTCAGGAATGAAATCATTCACTGACTCCCCTTAGGAAAAGACAAGTGGTGAATCAACCTAAATTCACCGCTCGCCTTTTTGGGGACCACCCCCAATGGGGATACTCTAAGATTCGGGAAGGGTGGCTCCGGGAAAGGCCCAAGGACCCTGCCCTCGGCCACCTCCTTCCGAATCTTTTCCCTAACGGTGTCTTCATGTCCCACAACCGATCTAAGGTTGTCGGACATGAAGGCCTTCCTAACCCCCATATAAGGGATCCTGAATCCCTTGGAGAAACCTAGCAAGAGAGCAGCCGCTCTCAAGCGAGGGTGGTAGTCAACCAACCAACCCTCAAGTGCTTTTAAATTAATTGGGCTGGGCCCCTTTTCCCCCAGTAGGTGGGGGAGGTTTTGCTGGACCCCCACCCTTCTTTTCCGCCCCCTTCTTGGGGTGGGGGCACACGGAAGAGGCATGGGTCCCCCCACAATTCCCGCATGCATGTTTGTACTTGCAAAAGGGACGAAAACATGCCCCTTTTGCAGCAAACTCATGACACGCAGGGGAGGCTCCCTTCCCCGCTCCCCCCACAGCCGCCTTGGCTGGTGTGGAAGCTGCGGGCTCCTCCTCCATAAAATGACCGCTATCGGTCCTGTCGCACCCTTCCTTGCTGGACATATATGTGGCCTGGAACCATACGTCCGGCACCACCATATCCCAGGGCAGGGAGGGATCGTGAGCCAGCGCATTCTAAAACCTTTGTCGTAATGCCGCCAGATAGTACCTTTATACTCAAAATGAGCCCTAGCAATTAGGTCAATATATTTGAGCATGGAAGCGGCCCTAGCCGGCTGCCTTTGAATCACAACTGATGCGTAAGTCAGGAAAGCGTACAGCCATGAGCAGAAACACTTTGTGACTTTGGTCTTTTTAGGTTTTTCCCCGGGCACTACATCCTTGTCCTGTTTGAGGACCTCTCTGTTCAATAGGGAGAAGAGGTCCACATACTCCCCCCTCCAAATCGCCTCCTTCACCGACGGGTGGAGGTGGAACCCCAGGGGAGTGGCTGGTAGCCCACATGGGATCGCCCCAGCCTTGATGCTGGCGAACGGGTCCCACATGGTGGAGGCCCCCGTTCCCAACACCCCTAGCCCCGGTGGGTACACCAAAGGGGGGGGCATAATAGCAGACGCTGGAGGGGTCCAACCCCCCACCCCAGGCCCCGGCGGAAAAACTACCCCCGGCGCCGCTGCCGGCGGAGCTGGCAGGGACCAAACCTGACCGCATGTACCTGACAGGGGCCCCATAAAACTAGCCCCACTCCCAAAACCCGGCGGGTTAAGCCCTGACCCGAGCAAGGGAAGGAGCGAAGTGGAGGGCATGTGTGGTGCAGCCTCACCTGTCCCATACGGGGTTGAAGACATCCACGGGGGGCCCATCCAGGCGGGGCCCTGCAACGCCGCCATCTGCCCCGACTGGGCCATCTGCCCGGTCGGGGCCATCTGCCTGGTCTGGGCCATCTGCCCGGCCTGGGCTACCTCCTCCTCCGGATCTCTTCCCCAGGCCACCGATGCAGGCAGGGGGTCCCGCCCGGGCCCGATTCGGACCGCCAATGCTCCAACTCGTCCAACCTCTCCAGGACCCTGGCCCAAGACAGAGAGGGAGAAACATTGGGGTGAGGGGCTGTGGGAATAAACCCCACCACCCCCTCTGGTGGGACCACCGCAGGGGCCCCCTCCATGCTAGCCCGAGCCTGGGCAGAAGGCCTCAGAGCCGTCCTAGGCCGCACTGCTGGTTGGGCCGGGGGGGGACGAGCTTGCCTCTTCTTTGGGGCCATGCCTTGGTGCTACCCCTACCCAGAAAAAAGAAGGCCGACCAACGAGCCCACAGGCCCTACCAGGGGAGGCCCGACGGCAGGCAAACCCCCAAAGCGGTGCAGTGAAAACCCCACTGCCCTGTCCACCCCACTGGGCCAAAGTGAAGGCCCCACCCGGGGCGAATGAAATGAGGGGAAATTGGTGTGCTGAATGTGGCTTTATCCCCAGCCACAACCCCTTGCCAAGGAGAGCCCACACGCCCCTACGCTGAAACGGGCGCCCCCCCACGACCCCCGATCCCGGGGGGAAACTGGAGCAGGCAAACCACAGGCGGAGACCAGCCGATGCTGGCTCCGCAGAGAAGAAGCGACTCCCGCCGCACTGAAAAGGCCTTTTCGCCGAACTCAGGAGGCCACAAAATGGCGGACCCGACACGAGGCCGTCCAAAATGGCCACCGAGAGAGCAGGCACCCAGCAGAGTGTCTGCTCTGCTGCAAGGGTCCGGGCGAAAAGGCCGAGCCCGGGCCTGCGCGCCCTTAAATAGGGCCGGCAAGCCCCGCCCGGACCTGTCAGCAGTCAGGCCACGTCGTCCTGACTCTCGGCCGAAGTCTCGCCTCGCGAGACTTCGACCGAGACCCAAGATGGCGGCCGCCAGGAGTCCGGTGTCTGCCCGACCCTCCTGCAAACGCCACTGGCGGGTAAGTCCGCCGGCGCTATTTTCTAATCCCATTCATCCTTAGAGATGCATAATTTCTCTGCTATATAAATTCTAAAGCTGCCTGTTTCCTTTCCCCCAAAATACCTTCTTTCTGCATCCTTTGGGAAATCCCCCTTGGACTTCAGAATGTCTTTCCTTTTTGGCTGGATTTACGAAAGAGTCATCTAAATATTTTGAAGATAGGCCTTAAGTAGCATAAAAGACAGAAATGGAATAAAATACTTGTAACTTCATGTAACCTAATCCTTATATAAGACTCAAATGAGAGACACAAGGGATGTTTTATACAATTTGCACAATGAAATATCCCCATTGGCCAAAGGGCAAGTTGAAAATACATAACACTATGTACCTTTCAAAGCAAATTCTCTTAATAATCAAATTGGGTAAGGAAAGATAGAAAAATATGTTTTTCCCCTCATGATGTTAACTGTAACATATACTATGCACATGACACATGCAATATTTATCATGTTAAATCAGGGGTGGGCTTCAGAAATTTCAGCAATGTGTTCTCTGCCCAGTTGCTGGATAAGTGTGACCATGGTGGGCATGGCCTAGTTGTGGGTGGACTTGGGCATGGTGGACATGGCCTGCATCAGGGCAGGGTGGAGATTGCCTTCCCGAAGCAATTGGGAAGGTGAAAATTGCTTCCCCTGGGCTCCGGAAGCCCTCAAGAAGCCAGAAATGGCTGTATTTCTGGCCTTCTAGAACTTCCAGGAGGCCCATTTTTCTCTCTCCCTGAGCCTCCCACTTACCTTGCACTTATCTTCCATCCAAAATAGGTTGTATGCAGACCCCTGAGACCGGCACGGTGGGGTAGGATGGACAAGGCGGGATGAGAGGGGCCAACCAGGGGTTGGATTAGGAGATTCTCCAATGTTCTGTCGGGCCCCCTGGTACAAATTCACAGGTACAAATTTCACACACACACACGTTTGAAAAGTCAAAACAATGTTCTTTATAATGAAAGTTCACTTAAACTAAGCCCTCTTTTGGTATAGCAAAGAGCACTAGTCTCCAAACAAACTGGTAATTTGTACAAGTCCCTTATCAGTTCTGTGATAATTATCTTGCAGCTGTGAGGCAATTCACAGTCCTTCTTTCACAAAGTGACATACACTTTGCTCTGGTTTAGTTTCAAAGCGGGGAAAAATCAGCACACAAAAAGTCAAAGTCAGTAAAGCAGTCACGAAACACAACGATCAGATAATCCTCCACAATGGCCAAACCCACAGGCTGCTATTTATAACAGCCTCACTAATTACCACAGCCCCACCCAACCACAGGTGGCCTCATTTTCTTTGATAATAATCTCTCAGTTGTTGTTGCCTATACATCGCTCTCCGCATGTGTGGCTGTATCATTAACTCTTGTTCTGAATCCAAGGAGGAGCTAGATAATTGATCTCCTTCTGAGCTGTCTGCCACACTCTCCTCCTCCCTGTCACTCATGTCTTCTTGGTCAGAGGAGCCTTCATCAGCAGATTCCACTGGGGACAAAACAGGCCTGCAGCATGTGGATGTCTCCCCCTCAACCACAGTCCTTGGGGCAGGAGCAGGGCCAGAGCTAACCACAACATCCAAACTGGCCATAATATTAGCTACAAGTTCTCCCAAAGCCAGTGATGGGCTACCAAAATTTTTACTACCACACTGTGGGCATAGCTTATGCATTTTGTTTCAACATCTTTCAGTGCAAATTGGGTGCTCTGAGGTGGAGCTCCAAATTTTACTACCGGTACTGCGTTCCTGACTGTACCCGTAGGAGCCCATCACTGCCCGAGGCCCTGTATTACCTATAGAAGTAGGTACCTACAGAATATAAAGTACCTACAGAATCCATAGCAGGCCATCCCTGTATTAAATTAATTTCAAAGGCAAATCTTAGGATGCAAACACATTAGTGTGTATTTTGAAAACAATATTTATTTGTTTGTTTGTTTGTCTCCAAAGACTTGGGCCAGCTTACAACATATAATAAAAACAATAAATGTTGTGAACCGCCCCAAGTCTTCGGAGAGGGGCGGCATACAAATCTAATAAATAATAATTAAATAATAATAATAATAAAATGCAATGACTAAATCCAATTAATTAAACTAGATAACTAACCTAAAATCCCCAATATTTTAAAAATGAATCGTACACTTTTTTTCCTATACCAATAATTGATATAAGCTACAACTTAATAAATTCTGAAATTTGCTATAACTCTGATAAAGACTTTAAGAATTGTATTACAATGAGAATATCATTTTGAATTAAGATGATTATGGATTTTGAAATATAGCTTACTGCATAAAGGGCACATTTTTTATTACATTTTAGAGACTTTAGAAAAATATCTTATTTTTTATGATATTCTTTAAATATTATCATCATCTTCATCCAAAATTCTGTTGGCATTTAAAAGAACACATAGCAAGGAACATGGTAATAAGGTGCTTTTTTGGAAGAACGCTTCAGTAATGAATGAATAATGCAACAAATGATATAATTACTCATGTTAAAAAAGAGCGACACTTCTGCCACATTGATGTTATATTTGTCAAACAAAGCTGTCCATATAATTATATTTTCTCTTTCTCAGTTTGCTTTGCCCATTCAATTATTTATAACTGATGTTACATTAGCAATGCAAACATTTCAAAGTGAAAGGTTATTATCCATTTATTAATTAATCAAATTTAGACACTGCCCATCTCACTGACAGAGGGACTCTGCACAGTTGACAGAGAAAGGCATATAAGTCATGTAAAATTTAACTATCTCACCTCTAGGGAGAGAGTAGTCCAAAGGATGGAGGCAATAGGGAAGAAGGGTTTAACTGATGGGGTCTGCAGCATATCTTTCCTGCTTGATGGAACAGGACATGAGATTGGGTGTGTGTGTGACATGGTTCCTCGAGTAATGTGTCCTCATTCCATATAGGGATATAAAATAGAATGGGATGGGATAGAAAGGTAAAGTAAGGAAAGGAAAGGAAAGGAGTGGAGTGGAATTGATCACACTTTATTTGCCAAGTGTAATTAGACACACAAGGAATTTGTCTTTGTGCACATGCTCTCAGTGTACGTAAAAGAAAAGTTACATCAAGAATCATAAGGCACAACACTTAATGATAATCCAGGTACAATAAGCAATCAAATTATATTAGGAATCAGTCAATATAAATTGTAAGGACACAAGCAACAAAGTTATAGTCATACAGTCATTTGTGGAGAAGATGGGTGATGGGAATTATGAGAAGATTAATAATAGTGCAGACTTAGGAAATAGTTTGACTGTGTTGAGGGAAAAATTTGTCTAGCAGAATGATGGCATTCAGAAAAAAACCCTGTTCTTATGTTCTGGTGCGCAGTGCTCTATAGTGTCATTTTGAGGGTAGGAGTTGAAGCAGTTTGTATTTAAAAGTATTGGACCTTGAATCAAACCAGCAACATGCACCATTTTGGGACATGCAAAATTGCTCAGATGTCTGCATTCTGTATCAGCTGTGGCTTCTGAATACTCTTTAAAAATATCCCCATGTAGGACACATTGCAATTATCCATACTGAAGATGACCAGGGCATGAATGATCAAAAGAAGGATCACTGGATCCAAATTATGACTTTTGAGAACATTATAGTTACCAATTCTAATACTTGAGAACATTGTAGTCGCTCCGAGTCTTTGGAGAGGGGCGGCATGCAAATCTAATAAATAATAATAATAATTGCAAACAATTTCTGTCTTCTTGAAGATTACTCTGATCTGAAGATTACATCTTTCAGAATTCCCAGCAAGAGTATATAAGAGTATATAAAAGAAACAACAACAACAACAATGACAATGACAGAGAGCTACCTCTGTATTTAGCTTGCGGTATTTTTATTTTATACATTCATGTATGACTAGAACAAGAATTATTATGTGAGATAGACTGGCTAAGGCAAGGCCAAGGGAAGAAAGAAATCAATGAAGGCTGGAAACTTGAAGTCTGTATTATTTCACCCATATTTGTTCATAAAATTGTGCAATACTGTACAGGTTGAATCAATATGCGGAAAATAATGTTGGCTATAATAAAGGAAATATACATAATTTTTCCTTTGAAGGAAAATATAAGAAGCTTTTTCATATCTGAGTTACATTTTGATGTGAACTCATTGATGCAGATAAAATGTTTGTGGTTCATCCCAGGTTCACCATATCAATTGGCATACCCTGCTATAGCAACAGCAACAGCACTTAGACTTTTATACCACTTCACAATGCTTTTTACAGCCATCTGTAAGTGGTTTACAGAGTCAGCATGTCACCCGCAACAATCTGGGTCCCTATTTTACCCACTTCAGAAGGATGGAAGGCTGAGTCAACCTTGAGCCTTGTGAGATACAAACTGCCAAATTGCAGGCACCTGGCAGTCAGCAGAAGTAGTTTGCAGCACTGCATTCTAACCACTGCACCACCATGACTCTATAGACCAGGGTGCCACAGGTGACACATGGAGCCATACCTGCTGGTACACAAGCTGTTGCTATAGCTCAGATCCATTGTGCATGTGTGTGCTGCCAGCTGATTTTTGGCTCACACAGAGGCTCTGGGAAGGCGTTTCTGACTTCCAGAGAGCCTCTGGGGGATGGGGGAAGGTGTTTTTACCATCCCGTGGCTCCAGGGAAGCCTTTGGAGCCTGGGGAGGGTGAAAACACGAGCTTACTGGGCCCCCAGAAATTGGGAAATATGCCTTTCCAACCTCCAGAGGGCCTCTGGGGGGGAGCTATTTTTGCCCTCCCCAGGCATTGAATTATGGGTGTGGGCATTCACGGATGCATGATAGTGTGCACATGCTCTTTCAGCACCTGAGGGAAAAATAGTTCACCATCACTGCTACAGACTGTCAAACACAAATTTACAGTCATTTGTGGGTTGTTGTTTCTACTTTTTCCCCATTTTTACAACCTAAGGAGTGGTGTTTGATGAGTTTGCCAACTGAATGTCTTTACAATGAAAACTGTCCCAGAGTCATGGACCATTTGTTCAAGGTCAGTTTTGCATTCTCGTAAGGATGGATGGATGGATGGATGGATGGATGGATGGATGGATGGATGGATAGATAGATAGATAGATAGATAGATAGATAGATAGATAGATAGTTGGATGGATGGATGGATGATAGATAGATAGATAGATAGATAGATAGATAGATAGATAGATAGATAGATAGATAGAAGAATTCTTTATTGGCCAATTTGTATTTGGTGCATAAGCTCCAAACAGGACCATGAAGTCACAGTGCCAGGTTTAATAAAATCCAGAATTTTTGCCCTTAAACCTGGGAGCTTCTGCAGAGAACTTAGCACTGGGTATTGTACAAATGGGCTGACCATGGTGTAACTCCTAACAGCTTGTAAGAGATTTGGTTATCATCTTGCTTAGTATGTATGCTTTTCATGTTATGCTTTTGAATTTGTTTGCTTGGAGTAATAATAAAGCTTAGCATTTCTTTGTTCACTGGTGTATTAATTGTTTCTGGATGCAAAAGAACCAATTGCCACCTATCTGATTAATGTCTTGACACTTGGGAAAATAGTGCAGACAGAGACAACTAAGATGAAACAGCTAGTCTAGAAAAGAAAGAAAGATTAGCTTTAATAATCCAGAAACAGGTATTTATACACATGCCTGCATGTTTCAAAACACAACTTTTCTGAAAGATATGCATAGTATTCATACATACAACTTTTATCTCGCCTCGATTAAACTTTCTGTTCATCAGTAACTTTATGAGATGTCAGAGTTAGATGAGTGACCTGTTTTGTTGGGTATATATTAGTATGCTAGGTGATAGTTCTTTTTTGCCCTCAAGACTGTAGAACTCAGTTCAGTATGGTGTTTATAAATGGAGGCGACTGGAAAACTGTCAAAAGTGATTTAGCAAGGATGGTTATAAGTATCTGAACCCATTTGAAAACAGGTCTTGCATTACACACTTAATCTTTCAACTAACCCAGTGTGGAGTCAAACTAATAAGGCAAGAATAAAAAATCATTCTCTTTCACTTGGATTCTGTAGGTACTTTTCATATTAGTCTTAAAAAACAAACAAACCTAGAGATAGGGAGAATCAAAAAATAGAAATAGAGGATGTATTTCCAGTCAGGGGCAAAAGGACCAAGAAATTCATCAAGTTACCAAACTATAATAAATTCATGACATTTTTAGTTGCATTTTTAAAATATGTATGTGCTTATTTTTTCATTTGTTTCACAACAAATAAGTGTTCAGATTTCAAGCTAACCTGATGATTTTATGATTTATAAATGAAGTACTATGGTTTATTAGACCTATAAAAAGGGAAGAAAATTTTCCAATATGTCGAAGAAAAGGAAGGGAGAGACATGTCAAATATCAGGGGAAATTAGGAGATCTGGGCAGTTCAAATGAATATAAAGATTTATTTCAAGCTTAAGCTCTCTACAAGAATCTGAACTATGAACGGTCAAGGAAAATTATCGAGCCTTAAGAATAGAAAGGAATTCTAGGTGGGCTGGACTTATGAAGCAATAAGCCTGTACATATTTGGAAAGAAATGCTACTATTTCTGCATCTCTCCAGAGCATGTTAATCCTTTTTATGGCAGAGAGCTATAAATTTAGTGTGGCTTGATCTCACAAAGCATTTGACAAGATCTCTCATGATACCCTTGTAGCCAAGATAAATGGTTCTGCAGTTCAGTACACTTGCAATTGGTTGGACAACTGAACAATAGAGGCATTGTACACAAAATACAACAAATAAATGACTGGACCATTTGTGACTATTTAGCAAAGTATGAAGAAATAGAGTAGATTCAAACAGAAAATATGAAGGAATCTGAGAAATACTCAAAGGAGCCAGACATTTTTGGAATTCAGAAATTAAAGAGTTATCTAGAAAGCTGCCATGTGCAAAAAATAAATTTATGTGGAAATTTGGAGATGGACAGGGACCAATGGCAAGAAATGTATTAATCATGTTTATATCGCTATCCATCTCACTAAAGGTGACTCTCAGAAGTACACAACAGTTGGATACAGCAAATATACAGCAAATATTAAAACAATACATTAAAAAATATAATATATATATATATATATATATATATATATATATATATATATTAAAAAGTTATAAAAGCAAATGCACACACTGTAGGCAAAGCTACAATACAATGGTTATCTCAAAAATGGAGCCATCTAAGCATTTGTTCCCTGAGAGCCCAAGGCCTGAAAATATAACCGTGTCTTCAGGGACTTCTAAAATATCAAAAGTAATGGAACTAATGTAATTTAGAGCCAGGGTGGCGCAGCAGGTAGAGTGCTGTACTGCAGGCCACTGAAGCTGACTGTAGATCTGTAGGTCAGCGGTTCAAATCTCATCACCGACTCAAGGTTGACTCAGCCTTCCATCCTTCCAAGGTGGGTAAAATGAGGACCCGGATTGTGGGGGCAATAAGCTGGCTCTGTTAAAAAGTGCTATTGCTAACATGTTGTAAGTAAGTAAGTAAGTAAGTAAGTAAGTAAGTAAGTGATTGAGTGAGTGAGTGAGTGAGTGAGTGAGTGAGTGAGTGAGTGAATGAATGAATGAATAAATAAATAAATAAATTTAGGCAGGGAGAGAAAGAATATTCCATAAGGCAGGTGACATGGCAGAGATGGCAATCTCCTGGGTCCCATGAAATGTAGGTTCTTAATTGATGGTGTTATCGTATGCCTTCTATGTCAGATATAATGGGTTTGACTGGTGTAACCAGGAAGAGATTTTATAATAAGTTAAGAGACCCAGGAAGAAAATAAAGCAGCTAAGCACTGTTAATCAGTGAAATAGTTTGCCTATTATAATAATAATGACATCATCTAAATGCCAGTTTTCCAATAACGACTGCTAGGGATATTTTAATTGGTTTTTCAATTGAGTAGAAGGATGGACTAGGTCAGTAATGCTGAACCTTTTTTGGTTTGCATACCAAAAGGATTGGCATGGGGGCATGCATGTGTGTGTGCCCACAGCCATAATTCCATGTGCCCTCTGCTCATGCACGTGTGACCTTCTCCTGCTTTCAGCATGTGAGATTTTAGCTGTCCCCAGGCTTCAGATCCTTTCTAGGAGGGTGAAAACGACCTTCTCTACCCCACAGAGGCCCTCTGGAGGCAGCAAATATCCCAGGCCCTCTGGAGGCAGCAAATAGCCTATTTGCCAACTTCTGATTGAACAGGAAAGCCAGGTTTTTTTTTCTCTCCCCAAGCTGCAGAGCCTTTCTAGCAGAGTGGAAGGGCAAAAATAGCCTTCTCCCCACTGGAGGCTCACCGGAGGCCAGAAATTGACCATTTCAAGTTGGGAAATGGGCAATCTCTAACCTCTGGAGGGCCACCAGGGGGGTGCATGTTTGCCCTCCCAGACTGCTAGAAAGGCTCAGGAGCTTGGGGAGAGCAAAAAAACCTGGCTTTCCTGTTCAACTGGAAGTCAGCAAATGGGACGTTTCCAGCCTCTGGAGGACCTCCTAAAAAGGCTCTGGAGTTTGGGGAGAGCAAAAACAGGCCTGCTCCACCCTCTCTGGAGGCTGGAAACAGGCTGTTTTCCAATTCCCAGTGGGCCAAAAATCAGTTGGCCAGTGCATATATGCACACCAAACCTGAGCTCATATGCCCACCAATATGGCTCTGTGTGCCACACGTAGATTTGTCAGCACAGGACTAGATGAGTTGAATACTAGATTGAGTTGAATAAGATTCAACTCAATTATATGACACTATGAATTATAAATTCCAGATCTGGTCCTTTAGCCTTTCTCTCCTTGATGCCATTCCATTTTATTTTTTATTATGTAGTTTTGGTTATTTTTTTATTTACTTTTTAATTTGTCTAGCTTTTTATTTTTATCTTTTCATATTTTATTGACTTTACCATATAGTTCATTTGATATTTTTTCAATTAAAAAAAGAAGAACATACTGTAAATAAACAAATACATATATAGAATTTAGATAGAGATTACAGATTTCTGTTATTACTGCTGATTATTTCTCATGCCATAGCTGACCTATGTCTGAGCCCAGAGAATCCCATTGCAAAAAGAGCCGAAGAAAATAAAGGAACAAGCAAGTCAGCCACCCAGTAAGTAAGAACAGAATCAGCCAATCAAGTTGAATGCACTTACAGGGGGTGAACAAAAATATCTTTTAATATGGTCCACCTTTTGCGGCAAATACAGCCTCAATTCTCCGAGGTATTGACTCATACAAATTGTGAATTGTTTCCAAAGGAATTTTAGCCCATTCTTCAGTTAAAGTACCCTCCAGTTCTTTTAGACCAGTGTTTCCCAACCTTTTTTGAGCCGCGGCACATTATTCATATTTTCAAAATCCTGGGGAACACTGAAAGGGGGGGGGGGGGCGGGGGGGGCGGGCTAAAGAAAAGTTTGGACAAAAAAACCCTCTCTCTTCCTCCCTTTCGCTCTATTTCTCCCTCTTTCTCTCTTTTCCTTCCTTCCCTTCTTTCTCTCTCTCCATCCCTCTTTCTTTCTTCCTCTCTTTTTTGCTCTCTTTCTCTCTCCCTCCTTCCCTTCCTCTATGTCTTTCTCTCTCCTTTGCTCTCTCTCTCTGTCTCTCTTGCTATCTCTTTCTTGCTTTTTTCTCTCTCTTGCTCTCTCTCTCTCTTTCACTGTCTTGCTATATGTCTCTTTCTTTCTCTTTGCCTCTCTTGCTATCTCTCTTTCTTTCTCTTTCTCTCTTTCTCTCTCTCTGTCTCTCTTGCTATGTCTCTCTTTCTTTCTCTTTCTCTCTCTCTCTGTGCCTCTCTTGCTAAGTCTCTCTTTTTCTCTTGCTATGTCTCTCTTTCTTTTTCTCTCTCTCTGCCTCTCTTTCTATCTCTCTCTCTCTCTCTTTCTCTGCCTCTCTTTCTTGCTCTGTCTCTCTTTCTCTGCCTCTCTCGCTATGTCTCTCTTTTTCTCTCTCTCTCTGCCTCTCTTGCTATGTCTCTCTTTCTCTCTCTCTTTCTCTCTCTCTCTTTCTCTGCCTCTCTTTCTTGCTCTGTCTCTCTTTCTCTGCCTCTCTTGCTATGTCTCTCTTTCTCTCTCTCTCTCTTATATGTCTCTCTTTCTTTCTCTCTCTCTCAGCTGACTGCAAGCGGGAGCCCTGACGGCGGCAGCTGGACGTGCTTCTGGACACCGTATATGCCAGGCCCGCAGCGCCAGCATGTACGACGTCTAGCAGCATGTCCAACCGCCACCGTCAGGGCTCCTGCTTGTAGTCAGCTGAGAGAGAGAGAGAGAGAGCGCTCCCTCTTGCCGCCGCCATCTCCCCGCGACTGCCTGCGGCGGGGGCCCCCCCCGCTCCCATCGCCAGTGCCCTCCCGCCGGGCCACAAAGGACACTTGCCGTCAACGCCAGAGAAGCTCCAGCTGGGCGGGGCGCTGCCGGTACTTCCATCTTGGGGCTCTCGCTCGCAGCTGTCAACCGGCTCCTGCTCGATGCCGTGGTTTTCGGCGCTCTCCTGCTGGGTCCCAAAGAAGGAAGGCGGGGAAAAGGCACGAAGAATGGAGCTCTCTTTCTTCCTGCCTTCCTTCTTTGGGGCCCAGCAGGAGAGCGCCGAAAACCGCGGCATCGAGCAGGAGCCGGGGGACAGCTGCGAGCGGGAGCCCCAGGACGGAAGTACCGGCAGCGCCCCGCCCAGCTGGAGCTTGGCGGCACACCTGGCCATGTCTCGCGGCACACCAGTGTGCCGCGGCACACCGGTTGGGAAACGCTGTTTTAGACGATGGTGGTGGAAATTGACTTCTTACTTGAATCTCTAAAATCGACCATAAATGCTCAATAATGTTGAGGTCTGGTGATTGTGGTGGCCAGATGAGATGCTGAACTTCATTAGAATGTTCCTCGTGCCATTCTTTAACAATTCTTGCTCTATGGATTGGTGCATTATCATCCTGAAAGATGGCATCCCTCTCTGGAAACAGTTATTGAACCATAGGATGAATTTGGTCGGCCAAATGTCCTAAATAGTGATGTCTGTTAATTCTTCCATGAAGGGAAATCATTGGCCTGGCGGATTTCCAAGAAATAGCACTCCAGATCATCAGTGAACCCCACCATGTTTGACAGTTGGGAGAAGGCAGTCTGGATGAAATGATTGGCTGTCTCCAAATGTAAACACGGCCGGAGGTCGGAAAAATGGTAAACGATGATTCGTCAGAGAAAATCACGTTTTGCCGCTGCTCGAGGGGCCATTTCTGGTGGTTTCTACACCACTCTAAAGGCTTTGAAACATTTGTCTTTCAGAGCAGAGGTTTTCTAATTGCAGCTTTTCTGTGGAATCCAGATTTGTGAAGCTCCCTTCGAACAGTTTTTGTGGAAACTGGTTCTGTACATGTCTATTGAGCTCTGCAGTGATTTTAGGAGCTGTGGTCTTGGAATCTGATCTAACAATTCACTTTAGAGTCCAACGGTCTCTTTCAGACAACTTCGACTTTCGACCAAACCTGTGCTTGGCTGAGGATGCTTTCCCTTCTCTTTCAAAAACAGTCATTACTTTTGAGACATTACCTCTTGAAATGCCAAACATTCGGGCACTTTCTGTTACACGAGCGCCTGCCATTCGAGCACCAACAATTTGGCTTCTTTGAAAGTCTGAGAGGTCTGCCACTTCTAGAAGCTTATAACCAATTTCCTTAAATTTATGTAAAAAAAAGGTAGTTTTAAAAAACATATCAAATAACAGAATTAAAAAACCCAAACATTAAAATATGTCAAGTTTTGATTGATTTGACCACGTTCAAACAGTATAATGCCAAAAAGTCAAGTGTTTCCATTTCTTTGTCCACCCCTTATTTAAACAAATGTTCCCACCAGCCTATTCCATACACATTTCATAAGTTACATAAATTATATACAGAAACCATATGAAGAATAAATTACATACAGTACATGCTTCTGAGATACAATCTCTTTTGACCTGAAGGGTGGTCTTCCAAAAATCATCAGTATGCTTTGAAACAGAACAGGAATTTCATTCAAGAGTTCTAGTTATGAAAGGAATAAATATTCCCACCCCCTTTTATTGATTTACTGAGAGCTACATTGTACACTTGGAACAAACTAAAATAAAAGTGATTTCTCAATCGCTTGTGAAATAAATGTTTCAAATCTGCCTGCACAAGAGGTTTTCATGAAATGAAACTCTAATGCAGTTTAATGGATCTCTTGCCCTGGGGCTTTCTATTCCCTTGCTTTTGCTGATTATCTACAAACTGCCTTGAGCTTACACCTAAAACAAAGTAGAACATGCAGAGACCTGCAAGTATTTCTCATACAGTGGAAAGAAATACAGTCAAACCCAAGCAAAGAGAGATGATAGTGGGAAAATACTGTAAGAATGGGTTTTACAGCTGAACAATTCAATTATTGCTGTAACACAGCAGGAGTTGCTGTGCTTGGCTATGGGTTTCTAACAGTTCAATTAGGGGTCCATCTCCACCATATATTATCTGGAATTTATAAAATTAAAAATCCCGATGATTAGTCATGGAATCTTCTCCATAGGAAGCATATACTTAGCTGGAGTCCCATCAATATATTCTCTGTGTTTTTAATCCATGTACTGCAGAAGAATAATTTCAATCTTGCCATTTGCACAGTTCTAGAAAGAAGAAGTAGTAATAAGTATTTGATTCAAGTTCTTCTTTTCCTCTAGGAGTATTCTGCATAGCATTATTTCCTCCAGTTTTGCTCATAATCAGAAACTGTGAGATAAGTTGAATAAAGAATGGAACAAGGTGGACGTTGTGCCCTTAAACATGAATCTCCCAAGATTTAACCATCATTCAACCAAACCAAGATGATTCTTAAACTTATTCCAGTTTTAAGGAATTTGAGGGCCATGCAAGTATACAGTCTTAGACTAAGACTGAAAATAGATTCCTGCAAAGAAATTAGACTGCCATTTGTCAGGAATGGTGTAGGGCAGTGATGGGGAACCTATGGCACATGTGCCAGAGGTGGCACACAGAGTCATATCTTCCGGCACATGAGCCATTGCCCTAATTAATCTGCAGTGCACATGTGTGTGCCAGCCAGCTGATTTTCGGCTTTGGTAGGGGCTCTGGGAAGGCGTTTTTGGCCTCTGGAGGGCCTCGGGGAGGCAGGGAATCCATTTTTGCCCTTCCCAGGCTCCAGGAATGCCTCTGGATCTGGATAGGGCAAAAAATGGGCCCATCAGGCCTACCTGAAGTCGAGAAATATGGGAGCGGGGAGGATCGTGCGTGCATACACAGGGGACGAGGCAGCAAGGTGGGATCACATGTGCATACTCAAGGGCAGAGGACATTGTATTATGGGTATGGGCACTTGCATGGGGACACTAGCATGCACATACGTGCTTTTGGCACCTGAGGAAAAAAAGGTTCACCAAAGGGTCTCCTGCTTGGGTGGGGGTGAGGGGTTGGACTAGATGACCTTCAAACTCCCTTCCAACTCTATTAATGTGCTGCTGAGGTTAGCTCCCTGACTTTAGCACCCATTCTCCCTGTCTCCCTCTTGCTTCCATAAAACATGACGGAGGAAAAAATGGAATAAAAGGAAAGGGAAGACTGCATTGGTGCTTCTGGGGTAACCTAAAACCAGAAAGTGGAAGAGATCCTAGGGCACAAGTCTTCTCATTCTCCTCTTGCAATGCTTCCTCAGTCTAACAGGTAGGAAAGAAAGATCTGGTTTTGGCCCTGGCACAACTGAATGTTAGATAAGCACTAGCCAAACAGTAGTCAGACCCAGGGCTGCAGGTCCGCTTGTGTGTTAAAATACCATTGGAAAGGAGACAGGTAATGATTTTTAAGGCACCTCTATCTTAAAAAAAGACCCTCTACTAAAAACAATATTTTCCATCAAACCAATAAAGATGAGTGATGATATTTATGTCTATTTTTGACACTGCCTAGTAGTATTCTGTTGCCTAGGAATATTTTGAAAAATCAGAACAACACAGGATGAAAAATACAGGCAGATTCTCTGTCTGTCTGTCTGTCTGTCTGTCTGTCTGTCTGTCTGTCTGTCTGTCTGTCTGTCTCTCTCTCTCTCTCTCTCTCTCTCTCTCTCTCTGTCTTCTTCTTCCCCCTCTTCTTCCCCCTCTTAGCAATAGCACTTAGACTTATATACCACTTCACAGTGCTTTACAGTCCTCTCTACGTGGTTTACAGAGTCAGCATATCACCCTCAACAATCTGGGTCCTCATTTTACCCACCTCAGGATGGAAGGCTGAGTCAACCTTGAGACTGCTGAGATTTGAACTGGTGAACTACATTCAGCAGTCAGCAAAAGCAGTTTGCAGTACTGCACTCTAACCACTGTGCCACCAAGATCTTCCCCCTCTTCCCCCCCTCTTCCACCTCCTCCTCCTTCTTCTCCTCCTCCTTCTTCCTCCCACCCTCTTTCCTCTCCTTCTCTCTTTGTTCAATCATTCTGAATTAAATAAAGTCTATTGTTTTGGCCTTCTAGGAAAGCTAGCTAATCAATGCAATTGCTAGCAAAAATTGCCGTTAGTTACTAAAGCAAAATACTGTACTATATTTTTCCTCTTTAGGTTCCCTGTCAGGGTAAAGAGGTGCATTTTCCTTGATGGGGTAGTTTTGCAGAGAAGTTCCTGATAGAGCAGAGTTGCTGAAGATGACTGATCATGACAGACCCTTTTGTTTGAAGCATAAAAACCGATTTTTTTAAAAAATCCCACAAGAGGGCAGCAAATAGAACTGAGGATTTCTCTCTTCCTTACACTCAACCCAGCCCTACATAGCAACAATCACTTTCACCATTACTGTGCTGTCATGCCCTACACTCCTCTTTCCCTATTGCTTGGTTCATCTTCTGCATTCAGAAAAGGTAGGTAGGTAGGTAGAGAAGGTAGGTAGGTAGAGAGAGAGAGAAAAGAAAGAGATAGGTAGGTAGGTAGATAGATAGATAGATAGATAGATAGATAGATAGAAGAGAGAGAGATAGGTAGGTAGGTAGGTAGGTAGGTAGATAGAGAAAGAGAGAGAGGGGGTAGGTAGGTAGGTAGGGAGAGAGAGAGAGAGAGATAGATAGATAGATAGATAGATAGATAGATAGATAGATAGAAGAGAGAGAGATAGGTAGGTAGATAGAGAAAGAGAGAGAGGGGGTAGGTAGGTAGGTAGGTAGGTAGGTAGGTAGGTAGATAGATAGATAGATAGATAGATAGATAGATAGATAGATAGATAGAAGAGAGATAGGTAGGTAGATAGAGAAAGAGAGAGAGGGAGTAGGTAGGGAGGGAGGGAGAGAGAGATAGATAGATAGATAGATAGATAGATAGATAGATAGATAGATAGATAGATAGATAGATAGAAGAGAAAGAGATAGGTAGGTAGGTAGATAGAGAAAAAGAGAGGGGGTAGGTAGGTAGGTAGGGAGAGAGAGATAGATAGATAGGGAGAAGAGAGAGAGAGATAGGTAGATAGATAGATAGATAGATAGATAGATAGATAGATAGATAGATAGATAGATAGATAGATAGATAGATAGATGTTGCTAGCTCTGTAACTCCGCGCTTATCAAAGTTTCTACAGCAAAACAACAGCAACATACCTTTCCCACCTTATTCTGATCATGGGTGACTAGTGGTACTTGTTAAATTAATTTTGTCAAGAGTGTATATAATTACAAAGAATAAACGAAGTATAAACATGATTGTGAATATATAATAAATACAAGCATGGCTATGAGCAATGTTCCCTCTAATTTTTTTTTGGTGTGGGCAGAAAAGTATAATGTCTGAGCGGCACATTTCCATGCCTGGGTGTGGGTTGGTTAGAAACAAAAGGGGGTCATGTGACCTCAGGACACACAACAATGGTCATAAATATAAAACGGCAGCCAGGTTTTGATCCTGAGATCATTGGGCTGTTGCGAAGGTCCTAAGTGTGAAAAAGGGGCCGTTGCTACTTTGAATGGTCAGTAAATGAACCATTGTAAGTCAAGGAAAACCTGCCTTCCCCCCTAGATGTTTTCTGTGGAGCTTCAAAATGGACTCCTGATCTGCTTCTAAAAGAGTGCACTGGTCAGACAGATAATTCTCGACTTTTGTTGTGATCCCAATGGAGGCCAACATTTCTATCTCCTGAGTAAGAGATAGTGAGGTCTGCTTCATTTTACCACTTTTCTTGCCACAGTCATTAAGTGAATCCTTGCGCTTATTTATTTGATTTTTATGCCGCCCTTCTCCTTAGACTCAGGGCGGCTTACAACATGTTAGCAATAGCACTTTTTAACAGAGCCAGCATATTGCCCTCACAACCCAGGTCCTCATTTTACCCACCTCGGATAGGATGGAAGGCTGAGTCAACCTTGAGCCGGTGATGAGATTTGAACCGCTCACCTACAGATCTACAGTCAGCTTCAGTGGCCTGCAGTACAGCCCTCTACCTGCTGCGCCAGTTGCTTGTCAGAAGATCCCAAAAGATGTTCACATAACCCTGGGACATTGCCACCATCATAATTACGTTCTCAAGTGTCCAAAGTTTGATCCAAAAAATTTTCTAACAAAGTCCTTCCTTCCTAGAATGAAGAATAGAAGGAATAAAATGGAAAAATTGATTAAAAGAGGATACAAAAAGAAAGAAAGAAAAGGGTTTGGTTCAAAGTTCTGCTCAGATTAAAGAAATTGGAGTTTGAGAAAGGTTGATTAAGCTTAGAGTATTGTTTTGCTTGCTCCTTCCTCCATTCATTTCATTCTTCCTCCTTCCTTCCTTCCTTCCTTCCTTCCTTCCTTCCTTGTTCCCTCTATTTCTCATTCCTCCCTTCCTCCCTCCCTCCCTCTCTTTCTTTCTCTTTTCCTTCCTCTCTCTTTTTCTCTTTCTCTTCATCCCTCCCTCCCTTTCTCTCTCCCTCTCTTTCTCCCCCCTCTCTTTTTCTCTATATATTTTCTCTCTCTCTTCCTTCCTTCCTCTCTCTTGCCCAGGTTCCCGCCCGGCTGTGCTCACTCTCAGCGATGATCAGGAGAGCAGCTCTGCCCTTTCGGTTTAACATTAACCACACTTTCACAGAGAGAAAAATATATGTGGTAGTGTGGTTAATATTAAATCAAAAGGGCAGAGTTTCCCTCCTGGTCACCGCCAAGAGTGAGCACAGCCGGGCATCCCAGCAGAAGAAAGCAGGCTGCTTTTGCCTACCTCACTCTTAGCTGGCTGACTCGGTCCTTCCGATCAGACGCTGCCCGGAGTCAGTGAAGCCAGCCAGAAGTGCCTAATGGGTGCCGCCATCTTGCTTGGGACGGCAACCACATGGGGCCAAACTTCCTCTTCCCAATCTTAGCGATCGCATTGAGGTTATTTGTGGTGCAGTTAGGAAATGTTGGGGATGAGCCATTGTTGTTAACAAAGACTGAGCTGAAGAAGACGTTAAAGAGGTTGGCTTTGACTGATTCATCATTATGGTCTATGTTGTTTACTCTTTTAAGGGGTGGGATGGGTCTAGAGTCTTTGAGTTTATTGTTAAGAAAGTTGAAGAAGGCATGAGTAGAAGGTTTGTCCGTAGAAGGTTTTCATCTTGGATGATGTGATAATTGGTATATGCAGTCTTTATTTGGAGACACAAATTTTTATAGCGGCTTTTAAAGTTTGAAACATGGCCTGCTTTATTTTTGTGCCAAAGAATCCTTTTTTATGTTTGAAGCCCCAAATTTCTGTTGTTAAGTGAGCCATTTGCTAAGTGAATTTCCCTCTGTTTTATGACCGTTCTTGCCACAATTGCTAAGTGAATCATTACAGTTGTGAAATTAGTAACCTATTGTTAAGTGAATCTAGATTCCTCACTGTCTGCTTGTCAGAAGGTTGCAAAAAACTGATCATGTGACCTTGGGACAGAGCTACAGTCATAAGTATGAACCAGTTGCCAAACAACTGAATTTTGATCCCACATTTGTGGGGAGGCTGCAAAGGTCGGAAGTGTGAAAAACACTCATCAATTACTTTTTTCAGTGCTGTTATAACTTTGAACAGTCACTAAATGAAGTGTTGTAAATCATTGTAAGAATTTCTCTGACCTATAAAACACCTGAGCAGTCAATAACAGGAGAATGCTGCCTGCCTTTCAAGAAAACCTACTTTCAGCATATAAATTCCCATGAAACATTAGAATCATCACATGGCATCTTAGATTTACAGTTTCCCCTGCAGCTGCAGCTAGATTGGTAAACTGTAATGTAGAGCTTCTATATTTGCGGGGCTGAAGAAGTGATGGTTCACTTTAGCCCGGAGGCAGGGAGCTTGGGAAAAAGAAGCAATAGTTTCATACTTCATGTTTCTGTAAGGGAGGAAACAAAGGGGGAAAGCTGCCAGTATTGCTGTTTTATTTATTTGATTGGTTGTTTAAGAAACCATCTTGTGAAGGTTAACTGTGAAATTTACAAGAAAAAAAAATTATTCCAGCAATGGAGAGTGGGATGGGGAATGGATTTCCATGCATGGGAAAAAAGTCCACTGTGTAGGTATCTTTGGAGATCATCCATCATAGAGACTTTGATCACAGGTTATAAGAGACTCTGGAAAAAGTGCTGAGAAGAGCAACTAAGACAGTGGCTCTCAACCTTTCTAATGCCGTGATCATTTAATACAGTTCTTCATGTTGTGGTGACCCCCAACCATAGATCTAGTGCCAATTCTCCCAGCAGAGCTTTAAGCTGATTGGCAGGAAGGTCAGAGGGGGTAATTTACATTACCCCCAATGTAAATCCCTGATTGGTCAGATTGTAAAAATATGTTTCATGGCACCAGAATAGAAGCTTTAGTTCCTAACACCATGGGAAATTTGTCTTTTTCCATGGTCTTAGGTGAACCCTGTGAAATGGTCGTTCAACCCCAAAATGGGTCCTGACTACCAGGTTGAGGACTACTGAACTAAGATGATTAAAGAGTAAAAGCCATATCCAATTCTTGCAACCGTTCATATGTTTTAGTCTAAGAGAACGGTTGAGGGATTGGGTATGGCTAGTCTATAGAAAAGAAGGGTCGGGATGACAATATTCCAGTATTTGAGGAGCTGGCACAAAGAAGTGAAGGTCAACTTATCTTCCAAAGCATTCAATAGATGGAAATTACTCAAGGAAAAAAGCAACCTGGTATTAAGAAGAAACTTCATAACAGTGAGCATAATTCACCAGTGGAACAGCTTGCCTTCAGAAGTTGTGGGTGCTTGCTAGCTTTCTATGAAATTTATGTTTTTCAGTAATTTTCTTCACTTCACTTAGCAGAGTATTATCATAGCAGAATTGTGGAACACGATGTATATTGGGCATATAAATACACCGACTCCAATAAAAGCTTATGTATTTTATTTCTTCTTCTTGATGGAACTTGTTTCAGGTTTTCATAAATAACAATTTGACAACAGAACTATATTTCTCATCTCAAGTAATAACATAGAGTATATACACAGTCCTTGTACTTCATTTTGATCCTATCCTAATCCAAAATATTCTATTTATGAACATTATATGTATATATTCCCTCATGAACTCTAACATTGAGAATACATATGCTCTCTGTGATGCAAATTCACCAACAACTAAGATACAAAACCGACTCTATACTAATATGCAAATTAGCCCTCATGTACCATTCTATTCCCCCTTTCCCATGCTGCATGCTAACAGTGCTTTATTACAGGTTTGTATGAAGAGACTGGACAGCCAGTGGTCTGAAGTGGTATAGGATCTTCTGCTTGAGAAGAAGTTCTACTAGAAGCCCTCCAAGGTCCTTCCAAACTATTCTGATTAATAGAGTTTCTGAAGATTGTGTTGCATGTCACATTTGACTGGCCATTTGAGAACCAAACTGAAAAATAATAATCTCAGTTGTCCCAAGAAGATAATTCCGGTCACAATTCAAAGTGTTGGTTATGACCTATAAAGCCCTTCATGGCATCGGACCAGAATATCTCCGGGACCGCCTTCTGCAGCATGAATCCCAGTGACCAGTTAGGTCCCACAGAGTTGGCCTTCTATGGGTCCCGTCGACTAAGCAATGTCGTTTGGCGGGACCCAGGAGAAGAGCCTTCTCTGTGGTGGCCCCGACCCTCTGGAACCAGCTCTCCCCCAGATATCAGAGTTGCCCCCACCCTCCTTGCCTTTCACAAGCTCCTTAAAACCCACCTCTGTCATCAGGCATGGGGGAAATGAAATTTCACTTTCCCCTAGGCTTATAGAATTTATACATGGTATGCTTGTATGTATGAGTGGTTCTTTAAATTGGGTTTTTTAAGATTATTTTTAATATTAGATTTGTTTACATTGTCTTTTTATTGTTGTTAGCCGCCCTGAGTCTTCGGAGAGGGGCGGCATTCAAATCTAACAAATGAATGAATGAATGAATGAATGAATGAATGAATAATACATCATGGGAATACCCTAATGCAACCCTAATGATTGTCCTGTGCAATGCAGAGAAACATTCCAGAACATACAAATTCTTTACTAAAAGGAAGAAACCTGATGGAGACTAAAGAGATTTGTTGAGTCTGTGTATGTGTGTCTAGTAATAGCAATAGCATTTATATACTGTTTCATAGTGCTTTTGCAGCCCTCTCTAAGTGGGTTACAGAATCAGCATATTGCCCCTAACAGTCTGGGTCCTCATTTCATTCACCTCGGAAGGATGGAAGGCTGAGTAAACCTTGAGCCAATGGTGAGATTTGAACTGCTGGATTACAGCTAGCAGCTAGCTGAAGTAGCCTGCAGTGCTGCACTCTAACCACAGTGGCCACCCAAGCTCATATGTATGCATGTATGTGTATACATTATATAGAAGATTACCCACACAAAATCTTCTCAGAGCAAATAATGTTTTGAGGTCAAAGAATGTTCTGAGGTCAAAAAATGTTCCGATAATTTACAATTGTTCCTACAGGCTTCAGAACCTTGTCATTTTAATGTTAAATTTCTAATGTTAAATTTCTGCCACTTTTATGACAAAAATGGCTAATTGATCCAGCATGAAGGGTATATACCACATTGGGAATTGTTTCTTTGTTAACATGTAGTTTTGCCACAAGATTTGGTTTCTGGGTATTTATTACTGTGTCAATCTATTATTAGGGATATTTGGACATTAAAGGCAGTCTATTGCAAGTTCACTCTGCCATGAGGTGCCTGGTCTTGAACCACCTGAGCAGACACCATCTCCAGCATCTTTAAGAGCCACCGTGTTTCTTCCATTTGGGAAGGGGATTACATGAATGCATACCTCAATTCAAATCAAAAGTCATTACAGCCAGTTTGGAGGAAATGATGGTGTTGCTTTTGTTCACATTATGACTTGTACTTCATAAATGAAAGCTCTTCTTATAATAGGTACAGCAAAACCAATCTTACATAAATGCCCTACATCATCCAAGTAGTCGCTCTCTGATCTTCAAATTCCAACAGAATTATTTATAGTTTTTTAAATGAAATATTCATAAAGAAGTGTCCATGGCTTGCAATTTCTGCTAAAAAGTGTTTTAACTTTTCAATTTCTTTTTCTCCCCATACCATCTTCTACCATATTAATTTTGTCCAGCTAGGATACTCAAAAGCATTAGTTAAAAATGATATGTGTGTGGGGGGAGCTTCCTTTTTTATTATGCACGCTTGCTTCTTCCCTTCCAACAAGATGACTATTTGGAGATGAAATACATAAGGCTTAATAGGATTTCAAAATATTGATATTAGATCAAGATTTAGAAAGCTGAATGACACATAGAAAAATATATCATTCCTAATAACAATTTCTGTCTACAAAAGTGTAACAGGCAGACTTTAAAAACCTTGGGCGTCAACATATATCACACATTATATTTAGTCAGAGAATAAATTATGCTGAGTATACTGGGTTTCTCATTCTCCCAAATAAATTTGAATAGCATAGGATTATTCTGCAAATAGAAGATGAAGTAATTAGGATTGCTGTTTGTTGATTATGTACCATTGAATGGTGGAAGATCTTAAGCATAAAACGTATCAGGAAAGACTTAATGAACTCAATCTGTATAGTCTGGAGGACAGAAGGAAAAGGGGGGACATGATCGAAACATTTAAATATATTAAAGGGTTAAATAAGGTTCAGGAGGGAAGTGTTTTTAATAGGAAAGTGAACACAAGAACAAGGGGACACAATCTGAAGTTAGTTGGGGGAAAGATCAAAAGCAACATGAGAAAATATTATTTTACTGAAAGAGTAGTAGATCTTTGGAACAAACTTCCAGCAGACACGGTAGATAAATCCACAGTAACTGATTGCTGGAGAGACGGAGTAACGACACGGACACAAGAGCTGGATTTAAACTGGGTCGTTTTTATTAACATAAATTTGCATAATTTATTCATTAAATTTGCATATATTAGCATAATCAACTATGACCCGGAAATGGACCTGCAGGGTCAAAAAAATACTTCCAGGGCGGAAATGACGTTATGACAAAAAACTTCCTGGGCAACTCATGGGCGTATCTCGATGCAAGTCCAGGTGAGGGACCAGTCCATCACCTGCGACCCTGCCATGCTTTGCATGAGGGGGGTCCCACCGGCTAACCCGAATCCGGGAATTAAAGGTGCAGGACCCAAAGACAGGTTCCCCCCAGCTTCTCAGGCAGATGCTCCCTCCATGAGCTTGCGGAGAACCTGTCAATCATCCCCAAAGATGCCCAAGGGAGAACGCGCGGTTGCTAAACCACCCCAGTTTTCCGCCTCTAACCTGCCTACCCAAATGACCAAAGGTAAGCCAATTAACCTAATAAAGGCAAGCACCCCCTAACCGCACATCCATCTCCTCAGTGTGGAATGGGCGAAAAAACAGCCCGGCTAAGAGGCAGAACTGCAAAAAATTCCCATTCGGCCCCCTAAGGGCGACCCCTAAGCACACTGCAAAGTAGGGAGGGCGGGCGGGTGTCTGCTCGTGGCTGATGTCCGAGGCAAAAAGGCTGAGCCTCGGCCTGCTCGCCCTTATATAGTGCGAGCAGGCCCCGCCCGGACCAATCAGCAGCCAGGCCTGTCAGGCCTGAACTCCCGAGCGAAGTCTCGCCTCGCGAGACTTCGCTCGGGATCCAAAATGGCGGCCGCCATGAGGGTCCGGTGTCTCCCGGTCCCTCCAGCAAAACCTGCTGCCGGGTAAGTCCGGCGCCGCTATTGCTGGAGAGACGGAGTAACGACACGGACACAAGAGCTGGATTTAAACTGGGTCATTTTTATTAACATAAATTTGCATAATTTGTTCATTAAATTTGCATATATTAGCATAATCAACTATGACCCGGAAATGGACCTGCAGGGTCAAAAAAATACTTCCAGGGCGGAAATGACGTTATGACAAAAAACTTCCTGGGCAACTCATGGGCGTATCTCGATGCAAGTCCAGGTGAGGGACCAGTCCATCACCTGCGACCCTGCCATGCTTTGCATGAGGGGGGTCCCACCGGCTAACCCGAATCCGGGAATTAAAGGTGCAGGACCCAAAGACAGGTTCCCCCCAGCTGCTCAGGCAGATGCTCCCTCCATGAGCTTGCGGAGAACCTGTCAATCATCCCCAAAGATGCCCAAGGGAGAACGCGCGGTTGCTAAACCACCCCAGTTTTCCGCCCCTAACCTGCCACGGAGCGGGGGTCAGATCTCTATCTTGGCTCCCCGACTCCCCCCTCTAGCTGCGCCAGCTCACGCAGAGACCGCTGCAGGTCCTGTAAGAAAATGGCGTTCCCCTGTTCTGACAGGTGAACGCCGTCGGCCCGGTAAAGCCATGGCCGGTCTATTGTGATGAGGGGATGGGCCACTACAACCCCACCTAGTTCCCTAACTGTTTTGCCCAGGGCCCTATTCACTCTACGTCTCGCCCGGTGAATGGCCCTAAGGGAAGAGGCGTCCCTCCACACGATCCTAGGTAGGATCTCTGACCACACCACTTGCGTGGTGGGCCACACCTCATGAAGCCTTCGCAGGTCTTCGCGTGCCTGGATGATCAGTGCCAGGCCTCCCAGCATGCACAGGTCATTGCCTCCTAAGTGCAATACCAGCCACCTGGGTGCAGCCACAGGATGCTGCCCACCCAAACCCACCTGGGCATGACCCCGAGGAGCCGCACCCACCATACTGCCGGGCGCAGCTGACCGCCCAGCAACGCCGGTAGGAGACCCTCCCACCGCATATCTCTCCGGCCCATCCAGGCAACCTTGACCCACCGCCCTAAGGACAGCTGGGTCCCAATGGCGCTCCTGGCTGCTGAGCGGCCGGCCCAAAATATCATGCTGTGGCCACACAGCAGCGCCGTCGGTTTCGCGTTAGCCTGGGGACCTGCAAGAGGACACACACAGAGAGGTTACCTAGCCTAAGCCCTGCCTAGGATCCTCAGCGGGCCTAACATAACCCAAATATGCCGCTGACCGCCAGCGGCCGATCTCCCGAATCCGATGGGCCGGGAAACCAGAAAGTGCCGCGCTAGTGGTGGCGCCGATACGGAACGAATGCGTTCCATAACCGGCTGGATCCATACCTACCCGGGCCATTGCCCTGGACACTAGCATCCAAAATTGGTAACGGGTCAGAGGGTTACCGTCCCAATGCCTAAACAGGTACCCTTGCCCCGACCCCCGCAAGCTACAATAAAGCTGTAGGGCAGCCACCGGACACACCGACAGGTCGGCGGCCGCACTAAGCTGGATGCTAACCCCTCTGTGTAGCTGATCTGTCTTAGACTGCCTTACTACAAGGGACACCCCCCCTTGTCTAAAGGCCAGATCAGCATACTGGAAGGCTCGGAGCGAAGTGTCAGCCTGAGACGAAGCCATGGCCTCGCTGACCCTGAGGGCCCCAAAAAACATGACACAAGTCGCTGCCCTAAAAAGACGGGCCTCGTACAATGAGGCACACAGACTGTCAAAAACCCCGTTAATTAAAGACAGCTGCTCCACCGTCAGAGCCCGACGAGTGTCACCAGGGGCCCCCGCTTGCTCCCTCAGCCAGCCTTCCAGCATCTTCCGGATGCGGAAGTCACCTGAAAAATCCGCAAACCCCCCCGCCTTGGACAGAAAGGCGAGGCCGGCTAACCTAGACCGGATCGTCCTAACTGACAGGCCATGCTGCCTAAGCTGGACGCAAAACTCGGCCAGGTGCTCTACAGGGACAGGCCAACAAAGCTGGTAACCCCTGCCCTGCCTGAAATCCCCAAACTCCTTACCTGCACGCTGGTATGCCCTGAGGGTGCCGGGCGCTACAGACAAGGAGATTGCCCTGGATGCCTCGTCTCTCCACCACTCTGGATCCCCCCAGACTCCAGAGGTGGCCGGGGAACGCCTCTGGCAACTCTCGGGCCCACGGGGCCAGTGTCCGAAACCTGGACAACTGACCACGGGACAAGGCATCAGCGACCCCGTTATCCAACCCGGGGACATGCCTAGCCAAAAACAATGCGTTTAGGGACAAGGACCTGTGCACAAAATGGCGGACAAGCCGCATGACTCTGTCGCTCTTAGAGGACAGGGCATTCACCACATGGACAACCGCTAGGTTGTCACACCAAAAGTGCACGGTCTTGTCCCTAAACTGCTCCCCCCAAAGCTCTAAGGCCACTATTAAGGGGAAGAGCTCTAAGAACGTAAGGTCCTTAACCAACGAAGAGGCACTCCATTCCGGAGGCCATGCCGACCAGCACCACTGGTCACCTAACACTACCCCGAAACCACAAGTCCCCGCGGCATCAGAGCAGAGCTGCAACTCAGCTTCCAAAAGAAGCTTGTGCCTCCAGAAAGACAAACCATTAAACCTGCCCAAGAAATCCCGCCACATGCCGAGGTCAGCCCTGACCCCAGCGCAGAGGCGGGTACGATGATGGGGCAAACGAAGCCCCTTCATCGTGTCGTATAACCTCCTGGAAAAAGCCCTACCAGGAACAACCACCCGACAGGCAAAATTAAGAATGCCTGCCAATTCCTGAAGCTGCCATAGGGTAACCTTCCGGCAGCCCAGCACCTCATCGAGCTTCCTTCTGATCTTGAGCAACTTCTCTAGGGGCAATCTGGAAGATTGCTCCTCCGAGTCCAATTCAATACCCAGAAAGGTAATCCTGGTGGCGGGGCCTTCGGTCTTCTCAGAGGCTAAAGGCACCCCTAATTGAGCACAAAGGGCTTCGAAGTCCCACATTAGAGCAAAACATTGCTCCAAATGTGCAGGCCCCGCCAACAAGAAATCATCAAGGTAGTGAACGACAGTACCCAGGCTCCTCTTCCATAAAGTGACCGCTGTCGGTCCTATCACATCCTTCCTTACCGGACATATGAGTGGCCTGGAACCAAAGGTCCGGGACCACCATATCCCAGGGCAAGTAGGGGATACGCATCCTAAACCCCTTATCGTAGTGCCTCCAGATCGTACCTGCGTACTCAAAGTGGGCTCTCGCTATGAGATCTATGTATTTCAGCAAGGCAGCGGCCCTACCCGGCTGCCTCTGAATCACCACCGAAGCGAAGGTCAAAAAAGCGTACAGCCAAGAGCTGAAACACTTTGTGACCTTCGTTTTTTTAACCTTCTCCCCAGGCACCACCTCCTTGTCCTGCTTGGGGACCTCCCTATTTAAAAGGGAGAAAAGGTCGACATATTCCCCCTGCCAGATTGCTTCCTTCACCGATGGATGGAGATGATAGCCCAATGGTGTCGCGGGCAACCCACAAGGGATGGCCCCAGGCTTGATGCTGGCGAACGGGTCCCACACTGTGGTGGCCCCCGTCCCCAGCACACCAAGCCCCGGTGGGTACACCAAAGGGGGCGGTGGCATAATGGCCGACGGAGGAGGGATCCAACCCCCCACCCCTGCCCCAGGTGGGAAAGATACCCCTGGCGCCCCTACCGGCGGGGCCGGCGGGGACCAAACCTGCCCACATGTGCCCGCAGTGGCCCCCAGAAAGCTAGTGCCACTCCCCAATGCAGGCGGGATAAGCCCTGGACCCTGCACGGGGAAGAGCGGTGTAGTGCCAGAGTGTGGTGCAACCTCACCTGCCCCATAAGGGGTGGAAGCCATCCACGGGGGGCCCATCCTGGTTGGGCCCTGGAATGATGAGCACTGCCCCGACTGGGTCATCTGCCCGGTCTGGGCCGTCTGTCCGGTATGGGCCCTCTGCCCGGTATGGGCCAGCTGCACGGTGTGGGCCATCTGCCCATCCTGGGCTGGTTCCTCTTCAGCGTCATTACCCCATGCTGCGGAGGCAGTCATGGGATGCCCCTCCGGGCCTGCTCCTGACCGCCACCGCTCCAGCTCATCGAGCCTCTCCAGGACCCTGGCCCAGGAGAGAGAAGGAGAAACCTCGGTTTGAGGGACTGTGGGCATAAATCCCATCCCCCTGCTGCCGGGACCACCCCCGGGGGCCGCTCTGCTGCAGCCCGAGCCCGGGCAGAAGGCCTAGCAGCCCTCCTAGGCCGCACCACAGGTTGGGCCGGGAGGGCCTGAGCTTGCCGCTTTTTAGGGGCCATTGAACAATGTATTGTGTTTCTGTTATTAACAATAAACAGAAGAAGGGGGGAGGGCGGGACCAACCCCCAAGGACCCTGCACCCACTAAGCAAGGCCTACCCTACACAGCAGGCCTCGCAAATGCAACTCCCAGGAGGCCAATCCTCCACCCCTCTCAACGGTGGCAGCAAGGCCCCACCACCAGGCCTTTTATAACCAAGGCCGCCCGCCTCCCCAGGAACCCCCGCGGGCCCGCGAGGCCACCGGAGGGCAGCACCCCCACAACCCCCAACCCAGGGGCAACGGGGCTCCAAACCAGAGCAGAGCCCAGCCGATGCTGGCTCCGCTGTTCGCAGAAGGCCTTTCGCCAACAAAGCAGGCCACAAAATGGCGGCTCGCACGAGGCCGCACACAAAATGGCCGCCGCGAGCAGACTGACAAGTGTCTGCTCGTGGCTGATGTCCGAGGCGAAAAGGCTGAGCCTCGGCCTGCTCGCCCTTATATAGTGCGAGCAGGCCCCGCCCGGACCAATCAGCAGCCAGGCCTGTCAGGCCTGAACTCCCGAGCGAAGTCTCGCCTCGTGAGACTTCGCTCGGGATCCAAAATGGCGGCCGCCATGAGGGTCCGGTGTCTCCCGGTCCCTCCAGCAAAACCTGCTGCCGGGTAAGCTAATTTAAACATGCCTGGGATAAACATATATCCATCCTAAGATAAAATACAGAAAATAGTATAAGGGCAGACTAGATGGACCATGAGGTCTTTTTCTGCCGTCAGACTTCTATGTTTCTATGTTTCTATGTTTCTATGTTTCTATGTTTCTATGTTTCTATGTATTCTCAACAACCAAGAAGATAAGGCAAAACATAGAACATATTTCAATGTGATCTTTCTTTCTCTCTCTCTCTCCTCCTTCCCTCTCTCTCTCCCTCTCTCTCTTTCTCTCTTCCTGAGAGAAGGGTGGAGAGATGGTTTTGATTGTTTCTACTCTAGAGAACTGCTGATGAAATATTGCTCTCCCTGAATGCAAAATGTAAATGTATCACTTAATATACTGCTTTTTTCACAGTTGCAATCTGCCAAAGCCTATCCCCAGGGTAAACACAAAAGTATGTCAGCATTACTGAACCAGGATTACAACCATTTTGTTAGTAGGTCGTTCACCCAGAAAGAATGAAAAGCAAAATGATTGGAGATGGTGAATCTATATTCTTATGGTTGATTTTGCATATAAGGGCCCATTAAAATCAGAATAGTATATACACATCCTATCATTACACTGTTCTGATTCTGATTTATTTTGATTTGATTCACAGAGAGAGAGAGAGAGAGAGATATAGACTGCTCCACCATGTTTTACGCCCCTCTTTAAGAAGTTTACAGAGTTAGCATATTGTCCCCCACAAATTGGATCCTCATTTTAATGAATTTGGAAGGATAGAAGCTTGAGTCAACCTTGAGCTGATGAGAATTGAACTGCTGAATTGCAGATAGCCTGCAGTATGGCATTCTAACCACTGTGCCATCACAACTCTCTCTCTCTCTGCACACATACACCTTCTTGTGCTATAAGTTGTTGGCCTTTCATTCCATTAAAAACGATGTATATAGAAGCATAGACTTTGTTGCCTAATTCAGCTGAGCTCTATTCTGAAAAGTAGCAAAATGTAAGGACATAGAGTCTCACATGGCACTCCCCAGATGTAAGTCCACCAAAATTTCATGTATTTTATTTGCTTATCGGAGATGCAGAAGGACACTGTAGCAAAGAAATGGCATGATAAATATTTTGCACACCCAAAAAAATGTATTTGCTGGTACATTCACTTTATCAAAGTTGCCCCTAAACCTAGACTTTAGAAAGAGAGTTGAAAAACCATGAGACTTAGCAGCAAGAGCAAAATTAACAGCATACATCCAAAACAGATGTTTAACTAAATTTAAGCAAGAATGTCTCCCATACATATAATAGATCATGCAGCAAGGCAAATGCAAAAACTTATACTATGGTTGCTAGAGGATCTAAAAGTTTATAAATACTGTAAATCAGTTGGAGTGTAATGAAGGGGAAAGTTGATTATATCTCAGCAGATTTTTTTTCTTTTGGTTTTTCTCTTTTTAACTTTAAAATAACATTACCATAGTATTAAATATTAGGCTCAGTCCAGAAAGCCTTATTATATTACCAGATAATTCAATGCATTTTGCAATAATCTGTCAATGCCACACTTAGTTTTAATTGTACAATTCAAGCAATTAAAATGTCAGAATCATACTTAACATTGATATAAACCTTTTCCTCACCTTTAAAAGTTTAACTTATCTAAATCATCACAGTGTTAACTATTTCTATAGTATATTGTACAAATGATATTGTACAATATCCGTAGTATCATCCCCTAACCCCCAACATTTTTCCCTTAGACTATTCACGGTTGACCTCTCCAGATTCCTAAGAGGTCAGTAAGGGGCATACATAAGCGCACTAGAGTGCCTTCTGTCCCCTGTCCTATAGTCTCTCCTATATCTCATATTTCTTCTCTACTATATCCTCTATAACATTCATTGTGTATTATTGTGTATTGGACAAAATAAATAAATAAATAAAAATGAAGGGGTTTTTTGGGTTGGGATAGAATGGAATGGAGGGCATATATTTTGCATTTCTGGATTAGAATGGCTTCCATTTTTATGCTAGGAAGGTCAAATCTGGCTCAACATTATGCATTCTCCTCCAGCAAATAAAAAAAGTATTTTTAACAAGAAATACAAAGAATTCAAACTTCACTAAAAAGCCTGAGGGACAACAGTGTGCTAGTAATCTACAATTAAATAGACAGGAACTGTGGGGGTTGAGCTACCTCATTCAGGCTATAAAAGAGTGACATTTTTGTTTTGTTTTTTTGCTGGCACTTTTTCTTGTAATTTCTTATTTATGTTATTTTCATTGCCGTTGTCTCTAAGCAGCACAAAGGGCTATACGTTCTTTTTATCTTATTGCATCTGATCAGTGTAACAACCTTGTGAGGTAGGTTAAACATTTTGCCTAATCGGTGTTTATAGCATTTGCTTAAAATACAAACACACATGTCATATATGATCCCGTTGCCCTGAGGAAGAGGTACTCATTCATTCCTTTTCTAGCCATCATTCACAAATATAGGAGCTGCTAAAGAACAGAGAATGGGATAAAATGAAAAGTAAGGGAGAAAAAATAATCCTGTAAAACCCTAAGGCAGCATGTCAGAGAAAGGTGGATTTATTCTTTGATCATGTTGGTATAACTTAGATGGAATGGTTGTTCGAGAGGAAATTAAAACATTTGCCTTGTTTCAGGTAGTACCCGAAAGCTTTGTTCCATGGTCACGCTGTTTACAGAGATTTAGCTTCTGGGCTTTAATATTAACGTGACCAGTTTTAAATAGCAAATTAAGCAGGTTAAACTTTTCACCATCATTTTATTTTCACACCAGGGATGCTTTACTTACTAATATCTTTTGTCACTGAATTATTCTTAAAAGATTTATGGCATTGTTAAAGCAGGCTCAACAATAACATTTCTAAGGTACAGACTGAATATGGAAGAGCTTCAGAAAACCTGTTTCTCTGGATATTAGTGTAATATATGTGAGAAATGGTATCTGTCAGTACATTTCAGCAGTTGTTTATTAGATTATGGAAGAATCAAAGAAGGATTTTCTCTTTCCTGAGCCATGGCTTTTGTACAACACCTAAGGAACAAATTGCAGAAGTGAATTTTTGATGTATGTTGTTTAACAACATTTTTATTATTAGTTGTTTCAACAAAGGGGGAAAGTTTTTCATGTAGTAGTATTGTAATAGTATTTTTAGATTTGTTCCTTACATAGGATTTTCTTCTATTAAGCAGTGTAGAACAATAGTGTTTGTAAAAAGTCAATTATGGATCTTGGAAGCGTATCCTGAAGTTAACATTTATCTCTCTGCATTTGCAGTTGAGGAAAAATAGCCAATTGGCAGAAGGGTTGGATTTCAAAACTGAAGAAATTAAAATATTTCAAACTGCATACCTGTACTGGAAAAATCTAAATAAATGATCTCTAGGTGACAGCAGAGAGATAAAGGAAAACGGTTTCTTTGGCACCAGTTTGCAGAACAGATAAAACATGGTTAATAATAAGTGAATGAAAACAGCTATCACATTTTGAAAAGGTGGAAATCCTTGGAAGAAGACATCTCTGATTACAAGAGGTGTAATCATTAGACTTAAGAATTCAAGAATTATATTATAGAATTATAGAATATACGCCAGAATTTTTTTTATTGGGTATTATGACAGGTAACTATTCTAAAAATGTAAAATATTTAAGCTTGCATATTACAACAGCTGCAAGAATTGTATTTGCACAGAACTGGAAAAATCCGCAAATACCTGAAGATAATGAGATTATCAAGAAAATATATGACTATGCAGAGATGGACAGATTGACAATGGAACTTAATAATCGAAAAGAATCGGACTATTATGAAACCTGGACAAAATGGTACCAATGGACAAAAAAAAGAAACTTAAAAGAAGCAATGGAATAAAACATCAAGAAATCTAAAAGTAATTAGAAGACAATGTCGATAGGAATGTATATACGATGTAGATTCATCTGAAAATATGACTATGTACTTTTTAAAAAAAGAGGAAAAAATTAATAAATATATATATTTTTTAAAAATTAATGATTTTGAAAAAATAAAAAATAAAAAAGAATTCAAGAATTAGCCTTGTAGAACCTCTTAATTAACTTTTATCAAAATATCATACATGCATACACACAAACACACACACACACACACACCAGATATAGATATCTACTGGTTCTAACCAGTTCTTTAGAACCATTAGTAAACTGGTGGTGATGTCACGGAGCTGGTTCTTTCGGTGCCATGGGCACTGCCATCTTGATTTTGCTTCTGTGCATGTGCAGAAGCTAATTTTTGCTTTATTTTTTTTAAAATTACTTTTTCTGGGAATGGACGCATGCAAAACCTGCACTTCTGACATGATGCGAACCAGTGAGTAAGGTAAGTAAAACCCACCCCTGACACACAATCATATGCAGGTACAGATGCCAGGGTATCATTGCCACAGCAAATATCATTAATACAATGTTTCACTGAAAACTTTCCCGTTTAACAGAAGTTATTTGTTTATTTGTTTATTTGTTTATTTGTTTATTTGTTTATTTGTTTATTTGTTTATTTGTTTATTTGTTTATTTGTTTATTTGTTTATTTGTTTATTTGTTTATTTGTTTATTTGTTTATTTGTTTATTTGTTTATTTGTGTTTATTTGTGTTTATTTGTTTATTTGTTTATTTGTTTATTTGTTTATTTGTTTTATTTGTTTTATTTGTTTTATTTGTTTTATTTGTTTTATTTGTTTTATTTGTTTTATTTGTTTTATTTGTTTTATTTGTTTTATTTGTTTTATTTGTTTTATTTGTTTTATTTGTTTTATTTGTTTTATTTGTTTTATTTGTTTTATTTGTTTTATTTATTTATGTATTTATGTATTTATTTATTTATGTATCATTTGTCTGTCTGTTTGTTTGTTTGTTTGTTTGTTTGTTTGTTTATTTATTTATTTATTTATTTATTTGTTTGTTTGTTTGTTTGTTTGTTTATTTATGTATTTATGTATTTATTTATTTATGTATTTATTTATTTATTTATTTATTTATTTATTTATTTATTTATTTATTTATTTATTTATTTATTTATTTATTTTGTCCAATACACAATAATACACAATGAAGGTAATAGAGGACACCTTCGAGGAAATAGAATTAGAGAAAGAATAGAAGATAAAAGTATAGGATAAAATAATCAATGAGATAATAGAAGAAAGATATAGGGATAGAAGAGAAGATATATGGGATATAGGAGAGACAATAGGACAGGGGTCGGAAGGCACTCTAGTGCACTTATGCACACCCTTTACTAACCTCTTAGGAATCTCAAGAGGTCAACCAAGGACAGTCTAAGGGTAATATGTTGGGGGTTAGGGGATGATACTACGGAGTCCGGTAATGAGTTCCACGCTTCAACAACTCTATTACTAAAGTCATATTTTTTTACAGTCAAGTTTGGAGTGGTTAATATTGAGTTTGAATCTGTTATGTGTTCTTGTGTTGTTGTGGTTGAAGATGCAGTAGTCATTGACAGGCAGGACATTGCAGCATATAATCTTGTGGGCAATAGTTAGATCATGTTTAAGGCATCTTAGTTCTAAGCTTTCTAGGCCCAGGATTGTAAGTCTAGTTTCATACGGTATTCTGTTACAGGAGGAGGAATGCAGGGCTCTTCTGGTGAAGTATCTCTGGACATTTTCGAGGGTGTTAATGTCTGAGATGCAGTCTGGGTTCCAAACAGATGAGCTGTATTCTAGGATGGGTCTGGCAAAGGTTTTGTATGCTCTGGTAAGTAGTGTGAGATTTCCAGAGCAGAAGCTATGTAGGATTAGATTAACTAATCTTGAAGCCTTCTTGGCGATGTTGTTGCAGTGGGCTTTGGCACTTAGGTCTTTTGTAATTGGTACACCGAGGTCCTTAACCGAATGAGGGTTATCTGTACTCATTTGATTATTCAGTTTGTATTTGGAGTTCTGATTCTTTTTGCCGATTTGTAGGACAGATCTATAGATTTTTCTTGGTCAAGATGAGTAGTCCATATGTTTTTGCAGTGGAGGAGCTGTAGGTTGCAGGATAGTTTTTTTCTGAATCCAAATTGTTTGTTAGAGAGCAGATTATTAATTTCAAGGTGGAGGTTAATTGATTGGTTTACAATTGATTCCATGACTTTGCATGGGATGCAAAGTTATCCCAAGACTAGGCTGGTATCATGTCTCATCATCATCATAATTAGTTCCCTTTGTGTGAAGTGCATAGGGCAGCAGGTTTTTTTTCCCCTGAATCCTATCCATGACTGTAATATACACTGGGTAAAATATAGTAGCACAACAGCCACCATTCCAAACGATGGCGTTCCAAGCCTGGCTAAGGGAGGATAGTTAGGCACAAGGCTAGCATCCTTATTGTGTAAAAATCTGACCACTATGGAAACAGCTGATAATGCATGTCTTAAGCAAACCATTAATCTTGACATCATGAAGAAAGCAATCTTATTCTTCTTGGAAGGTGGCGTAGAATGTAGTCCAGAGTCTCTCTCTCTCTCTCTGTCTCTCTCTTTCCCTTTCTGTTTCTGTTTCTGTTTCTCTTTCTTTCTCTCTTTCCTCCTTCCATACCCTTCCCCCTCTCCTTCCCTCTCCCTTTTTCTGTCTGAATAACCTTGAACCATATCTGGGTTAACAGAAGGACTTTCAATCTCAAGAAGCCAATATTTTCCACGAATTACAGATTGAAAGTTATCCTTGAATGGCACCAGTTATCACCCTTTAGCAGCAATACTCATCAGTTAAAAAAGAAAAGACTAAATTTTCCGCATAAAATGCTAAATGTTACATTTTAATGCATTTATGGAGACTCTTTGCTTCACCTGCCAAATTTTACCTTTACTTTTTATCTTTTATTTTATTGTAATTTTTTGTTTGATTGTTGTGAGCCAACCAGGGTCATTAGGACAACTGGCCAGCATACAAATTTAATAACATAAATTATATGAAGCAGTATAATTTAAAACTTAATAATAATAGAAAGTAATAATACCATAATTACATTTGTTTGCTGTGTATTTTTTCTCTCTATACAGTAGTTGAATAGTCTTTCTTGGATATCCTCTTCGTTTTCTATTTTGGGCTAATAAAATTCTATCCAATTCATTTTCCTCCCCCTCACCCAAAGAATTGCAATTTAACAAACCTGCAATACTAATCAAATCAAATTAAACATGTAGGGTGGAAAGGTGGACCAATATGACCATCAAACTGTAGCAGAGAAAAGATAAAACACATTTCCTATATTTCTGACATATCTTTATGAATTTGTATTATGCATAAAGTTCATTACTAAAAAGGTAACTGCTATCACTAAACCCTTGGCTAAAAGTTGAATTTTAAATCCTAACAAACCTGCATTTTCACGCTGCGAGAATAACATTAAAATAAATATACATGATCAATGCTGTATTTGCAAGTGGAAATTGCAACTGAAAGGTGAATGCTTTACGGTGAAGAAAAAAGAATTCTATGCTTGTACTTAAGGAGATAAATTATTCACCACTTGTCCCTTTAAGCAAAATCAGGCAGTTAATAAGACATAAGTTATAAACAAGAAGACCAAATACCCTTTGAAGTTACATTTTTGTTTTAATACTCATGTTATATTAAGGTTTTCTTTTCTTACACTTAAGACAGTATAACATAATCAGATTGACTAGGAATCAGGTTGCTATAGGTTTCTCTCTTAACTAGAAAAGAGGTTTGGTTGTTAAAAAAATGAAAAGAACAAGTAAAATACACATTTAATTAAAATTTTTGGGAAAAGTGATTTTTCTGCCACTCACATGCTCTGTCAAACTCTATTAATCAGAGATAAATTCTTAGAGGTTATGGATTTGTAATTTATTTCACATTTCAGAGCCTCCTTTTCATTTGCTTGATAAGTGAAGAACAATGTAATAATGGTCAAAACTGCAACTTCCAAAATTCCAGAGTATTTCCTGCTGAATTCCCTGTTGGGTTGAAAAACTAAGGTGTCACTTGCATCATGAGAGTAAAATGTAACACATCTTTCTATGAATTATGTTGTCTATTTTACTGAACATGTTCATTTTGCAATAGTTTATACCAGTGTTTCCCAACCTTTTTTGAGCCATGGCACATTATTCACACTTACAAAATCCTGGGGAACATTGAGCAGGGCGGGGGGGCGAGCAGGGGGGGGGGCTAAAAATGTTTGGACAAAACCCCCTCTCTTCCTCCCTTTCGCCCTATTTCTCCCCCCTCTTTCTTTCCCTCTCTCTCCATCCCTCTTTCTTTCTTCCTTCCTTCCTCTCTTTTTTGCTCTTTCTCTCGCCCTCCTTCCCTCCCTCTTTCTCGCTTTCTCTCTCTTGCATTCTTTCTCTCTCTCTTTCTGTCTCTCTTGTTATCTCTTATATTCTTTCTTTCTCTCTCCCTTGCTTTCTCTCTCTCTTTCTCTCTCTCACTTTCCTTCTCTCTTCCTCTTTCTCTCTTGCTTTCTTTCTCTCTCTCTCTTGCTTTCTCTCTTTCTCTCTCTCTTCCTCTCTCCCTATTTCTTTCTTTCTTTCTCTCTCTTGCTTTCTCTCTCAGACACACTCTTTCTCTTTCTGTCTCCCTTTCTTTCTCTCTCTCTTTCTCACTCTCTTGCCTTACTTCTCTTTCTCTCTTGCTTTCTCTCTCTCTCTTGCATTCTTTCTCTCTTTCTCTATTCCTCTCTCTCTCTTTCTCTCTTTCTTTCTTTCTTTCTCCCTTGCTTTCTCTCTCTCTCTCTTGCTTTCCTTCTCTCTTTCTCTTTCTCTCTTGCTTTCTTTCTCTCTCTTCCTCTCTTTCTTGCTTTCTCTCTCTCTCTTGCTTTCTCTCACACACACTCTCTCTCCCCCTTGCTTTCTCTTTCTTTCCCTTGCTTTCTCTCTCTCTCTTGATTTCTCTCTTGCTTTCCTTCTCTCTCTTTCTCTCTTGCTTTCTCTCTAACCCTCCTTTTTCTCTCTCTCTCTTTCTCTCTTGTGCACCACACTGGCAACATAGAGAGAAAGAGAGAGCGGAGAGAGAGTGGAGGGCGGCTTGCCAGTCCGCGGCCCCCTGGATCAGCGGCCCCGCATGGCCCCAGCGCAAACTCCGCCATTTATTTATTTTTATTTATTACTTAGATTTGTATGCCGCCCCTCTCCGAAGACTCGGGGCGGCTCACAACATGTAAAAACAAATCATAAGCAATCAGACAAATTTAAAATATTTAAATATTTAAAAACCCCATATGCTAACAGACACACACACAGACATACCATGCATAAATTAAACGTGCCCAGGGGGAGATGTTCAGTTCCCCCATGCCTGACGGCAAAGGTGGGTTTTAAGGAGTTTACGGAAGGCAGGAAGAGTAGGGGCAGTTCTAATCTCCGGGGGGAGTTGGTTCCAGAGGGCCGGTGCCGCCACAGAGAAGGCTCTTCCCCTGGGGCCCGCCAACCGACATTGTTTAGTTGACGGGACCCGGAGAAGGCCCACTCTGTGGGACCTAATCGGTCGCTGGGATTCGTGCGGCAGGAGGCGGTCTCGGAGATATTCTGGTCCGATGCCATGAAGGGCTTTAAAGGTCATAACCAACACTTTGAATTGTGACCGGAAATTGATCGGCAGCCAATGCAGACTGCGGAGTGATGGTGAAACATGGGCATACCTAGGTAGGCCCATGACTGCTCTCGCAGCTGCATTTTGCACGATCTGAAGTTTCCGAACACTTTTCAAAGGTAGCCCCATGTAGAGAGCATTACAGTAGTCGAACCTCGAGGTGATGAGGGCATGAGTGACTGTGAGCAATGAGTCCCGGTCCAGATAGGGCCGCAACTGGTGCACCAGGCGAACCTGGGCAAACGCCCCCCTCGCCACAGCTGAAAGGTGTTGTTCTAATGTGAGCTGTGGATCGAGGAGGACGCCCAAGTTGCGGACCCTCTCTGAGGGGGTCAATAATTCCCGCCCCAGGGTAATGGACGGACAGATGGAATTGTCCTTGGGAGGCAAAACCCACAGCCACTCCGTCTTATCCGGGTTGAGCTTGAGTCTGTTGACACCCATCCAGGCCCCAACAGCCTCCAGGCACCGGCACATCACTTCCACCGCTTCATTGACTGGGCATGGGGTGGAGATGTAAAGCTGGGTATCATCCGCATATTGATGATACCTCACCCCATGTCCTTGGATGATCTCGCCCAGCGGTTTCATGTAGATGTTAAATAGCAGGGGGGAGAGGACCGACCCCTGAGGCACCCCACAAGGGAGAGACCTAGGAGTCGACCTCTGTCCCCCCACTAACACCGACTGCGACCGGCCAGAGAGGTAGGAGGAGAACCACTGAAGAACAGTGCCTCCCACCCCCAGCCCCTCCAGCCGGTGCAGAAGGATACCATGGTCGATGGTATCGAAAGCCGCTGAGAGGTCAAGGAGCACCAGGACAGAGGATAAACCCCTGTCCCGGGCCCGCCAGAGATCATCCATCAACGCGACCAAAGCGGTTTCCGTGCTGTAACCGGGCCTGAAACCCGACTGCTGGGGACCTAGATAATCGGCTTCTTCCAAGGACCGTTGGAGCTGGAGTGCCACCACCTTCTCAACAACCTTCCCCATAAAGGGAAGGTTGGAGACTGGACGATAGTTATTAAGCACAGCTGGGTCCAGGGAGGGCTTCTTGAGGAGGGGGCGCACAAGTGCTTCTTTATAGAGTGATGGAAAAACTCCCCTCCCCAAGGAAGCGTTGGTAATCTCCTGGGCCCAGCTCCGTGTCACCTCCCTGCTGGCCGAAACCAACCAGGAGGGACACGGATCCAGTAAACAGGTGGCGGAACTCACAGCTCCAATGGCCTTGTCCACTTCATCAGGTGTCACCAGATCAAACTCTTCCCAGACAGGTGGACAAGTACGTGCCCCAGTCACCTCGACTGACTCGTTGTCAGTCGACTCTGTTTTACAATTGGAGTCGAGGTCGGCCTGAATCCGAGCGACTTTATCAGCGAAAAACATGTTAAAATCCTCGGCACTACTCTGCAAGGGCTCCCCAACTCCCCCCTGGTTGAGAAGGGAGCGGGTCACCCTAAACAGAGCGGCCGGGCGGGATTCCGCTGATGCAATCAAGGCGGCATGGTACGCGCATCTTGCCGCCTTGAGCACCACTTTGTAAGTCTTAATAAAAGCTCTTACAAGTGTTCGATCGGATTCAGACCTACTCTTCCTCCATCGCTTTTCTAGACGTCTCTTCTGGCGTTTCAACTCCCGGAGCTCCTCGTTGAACCATGGGGCTCTATGGGGTCTAACGCCTCGGAGAGGTCGCAAAGGCGCAATCCGGTCGAGAGCCTCCGCAGCAGCCGTGTTCCAGGCCTCCGCAAGAGACTCTGCCGAACTGTGGACGAGTGCCTCTGGAATAACCCCAAGCGCCGTCTGAAAGCCCTCTGGGTCCATCAGGCGTCTGGGGCGGAACATCTTAATTTGTTCCGCCTCCCTGCGGGGAAGGATTGGAGCCAGGAAGTCAAGCCGTAGTAGAAAATGGTCTGACCATGACAAAGGCACTGCTTCTAAGCCCCTTAGTCTCAGACCATTACTCAATTGCTCGGAAAGGAATACCATGTCGTTGCCTTCACCTCCGCCTAAGAGGCAGCAGCCACATCCAACCCTTCGCCCTCCCAGGTGTCTATGGTGCTCAGCGCCTGGCCACACACCGCCTCCGCCTCCCGGTACCCCACCCAACTTCTACCTGCAGGAACGGGTGGTGGGGCACCACGAAGGGTGGCACTTGGAGGCCACCACGGCACCATTGTCATCAAGGTGCAAAGCCACGCTGTCCCGGATCGCTCGCTTCTCCGGCCAGCAAGCCGGCTGCCTGGGAAAGCGGCGCGCTTTTTAAATGCCCGCTTTTCAAACGCGGCGCTTTCCCGGGCAGCTGACTTTGCTGGCTGGAGAAGGGAGCAATTCAGGACTGTGTGGCTTTGCGCCACTTCAAAAATTTCTGTGGGGGGGGTTTCTTAATGACTCACTTCCCGTCACCGCCAGGGAAGCTCCAGCCAGGCTGGGCTCGCGGCACACCTGACCATGTCCCGTGGCACACTGGTTGGGAAACACAGGTTTATACCATACTATACTTGAAGCTATGACATCTAAGCTGCAAACACATCAATGATAACAAGAGTGAGATTTCAGTATTTCTTTGTTGTTATCTAGTGTCCACTCAAATCAGAGGTCTTCAAATTTGGTAACTATTAGACTTGTGGACTTCAACTCCCATAATTCTCCAGCCTGGCTGGGAATTCTGGGAGTTGAAGTCCACAAGTCTTAAAGTTGCCAAGTTTGGGAACCCCTGATTCAAATTATTGCAACCCAGCTGTGGTGATCCTTGAATCTTCTCTGGCAATATTACGCTGATAAGCAGAGCTTACAAAACATTTGTTAGACCAATTCTTGAATAAAGCTCACCTCTCTGGAACCCACATTGCATATCAGACATTAATACAATTGAGAGATTCCAGAAATATTTCACAAGAAGAGTCCTTCACTCCTCCACTCACAACAAAATACCTTATTCCACCAGACTTCAATTACTGGGATTAGACAATTTACAACTATGTCGCCTCCAATCTGATCTAAATGTAGTTCATAAAATCATATACCAAAATTTATTTATTTATTTATTTATTTATTGGATTTGTATGCCGCCCCTCTCCTTCCTGTTAATGATTATTTCACCTTCAACCGCAGCAATACACGAGCACATAATAGATTCAACCCAAATGTAAACTGCTCCAAACTTGTCTGCAGAAAATACGACTTCAGAATAAAGTGATCTATATCTAGAATGCACTACCTGATTCTGTGGTTTCTTTCCCAAGCCCCCAAATTGTTAACATTAGATTGGCTCCTGTTGACCTCTCCCCATTTCTAATAGGTCTGTAAGTGGTGTACATAAGCACACCACTGTGCCTACTGGCCCTGTCCTACTGTTCTATTTTATCATTACTTTTACTCGTGTTGTGTTGATACAAACTACTACTATTCTATACATGTTTGTTAAACAAACAAAAAACAAATAAATAAACAAATTTATTGTCAAGTATTCAAACTTAAGTAAGCTTCTGTTGTGTTTATCGATAATCCTGAAGCTCTGTGAAGACTGCTTCAAAATTAGAGATTCTTGGCTTTAGGTAAACAACATCTTTGGACACTTGGATAAATGAGAAATGAAGTTCTCTAAAAGTTGCTCCTTAGGTTCAGAGTAAACAGCCAATATAATTAAAAATAAAGATAATTTCCATGTAGTTTCTACAAGATGTTTACTATGGGACTCTTTTCACTATGCAGAGTAGGGGAAAAGTTGGCACCCAGTGGCTTTTTATATGTAGTCAATGTTCCACAAAAATATTTGTAGGCTAATATCTTCCTAAGCTGTTTATAGCAGCAGAATATAATAATATCTGCAATTAAAACAAACACAGCATAATACTAAATATTTAATTCCATATTTTGTCCTCTATTTCTATGTGGGCTGGTGAAAGGTGATGCCAATGGCTTCATTTTGGAGCCAGTATAGGCATAGAGCTCCCCATTCATTTTTTTTTCCTCTAGTCAATCTATGAAACATCTGACTTGCACTTCTACACTACCATCTCTGGAAATAAGTCCTATGGAATTCATACATGATAATTCTTCAGAGTAGAATGGAATAGAAATAGAAATAATGGAATGGAACGGAATGGAATGGAACGGAACGGAACAGAATAGAATAGAATAGAATAGAATTATTTATTAGCCAATAAATGGAGGCTAGGAATTTGTCTCCAGTGTATAAATTCTCGGTGTACATAAAAGCTATGTAATAAATCATGATCATAGTCATCATAATAATATATTCATCATAGTCATAAGATAGCAATAGCAATAGCATTTATATTTATAGTGCTTTTACAGCCCTCTCTAATCAGCATATTGCTCCCAACAATCTGGGTCTTCATTTTACCCACCTCAAAGGATGGAAGGCTGAGTCAACCTTGAGCCAGTGGTGAGATCTGAACTGCTGAACTACAGCTAGCAGTTAGCTGAAGTTAACTGCTGTAACCACTGCATGACTCTGGCTCTTAAAACACTTAATGATAGTCATAGGATACTAAATAAATGACTGCATTGTTAATTATCATTCTGACAGAGAAATATTAGAGACAAATATCTTTTTCTGTTCTGTTTTCTAAATACATTGACTGTTGGATAATAAATGAAGAACTCGTTTCTTGTCTTACTTTTGTAACAACTTAATGCCACATTATTGAAACATGATCTGGTTTGTTCATTCATTCATGGTTTTCTCCCTGAGCAGATTTTTTGCTATGACAGGTGTAAAGCTTGAACACCATGACAATTGACTATAAGTGGAATTTTCTGAATTAATACACACAATTTATTGAATTTATTTGGTGAATAGTAACTTGGGTTTTTCATATTTTCTTCTATATACATTTATCCAGGTGTTACATCTTCTCATCGGACAAACTGATTTGGATGTGGACATTATTAAAATATCAAACTACACATTGGGCATTATTGGACATAGTGAAAAAAAGTAGAGTCATTGATTGATTAATTGATTAATTGATTAATTGATTGATTGATTCATTCATTCATTCATTCATTCATTTCCTGAATGAGGAAGAATGACTTCTTTAGAAGTCCCTGCAGTTTTAAAATTAGATTTTAGATTTTAAAAGTAGTTTTCTATTGTCTCCTTGCTAAAAGACATGAACTGGGCCAAAGTCACCAAACTTTAGACACAGTCTTCCTTCCTCTTTTTTTGTGTGTGTGAATTTGTTTTTTCCCCCAAAGCTTTAGTTAATTTAAATGATTTGATAAGTTGGCATTATAAAAATATAAGCAGTAGGAAAATGCAGCTGTAGAAATATATATTTAAAAAAATATCTGAAATGTAGATTTAATCAATATTCTTTTTATATATTGCTTGGTTTATTTTACTATGTATAACACCTTGGGGTAGTACATATCTTGAAGATACATTGGAACCACATTTCCTAATGTGATTGGCTAAGAGGTCAAGAAGGTCAATATGTTGGGCAAAGCTGTTGAAAGAAAATTGGAAAGTGAAGTGTGAAATTGGAACCTTTCCAGCCAATTTACAACAAGCAAAGTCAATAGGTGAAGCCTAATTCTTTTAACAACATAGAAACATAGAAGACTGACAGCAGAAAAAGACCTCATGATCCATCTAGTCTGCCCTTATACTATTTCCTGTATTTTATCTTACAATGGTTATATGTTTATCCCAGGCATGTTTAAATTCAGTTACTGTGGATTTACCAACCACGTCTGCTGGGAGTTTGTTCCGAGGATCTACTACTCTTTCAGTAAAATAATATTTTCTCACGTTACTTTTGATCTTTCCCCCAACTAACTTCAGATTGTGTCCCCTTGTTCTTGTGTTCACTTTCCTATTAAAAACACTTCCCTCCTGGACTTTATTTAACTCTTTAACATATTTAAATGTTTTGATCATGTCCCCCCTTTTCCTTCTGTCCTCCAGACTATACAGATTGAGTTCATTAAGTCTTTTCTGATATGTTTTATGCTTAAATTCCACCATTCTTGTAGCCTGTCTTTGGACCCATTCAATTTTGTCAATATCTTTTTGTAGGTGACGTCTCCAGAACTGAACACAGTATTCCAAATGTGGTCTCACCAGCATTCTATATAGCGGGATCATAATCTCCCTCTTCCTGGTTGTTATACCTTTAGCTATGCAACCAAGCATCCTACTTACTTTCCCTACTGCCTGACTGCACTGTTCACCCATTTTGAGACTGTCAGAAATCACTACCTCTAAATCCTTCTCTTCTGAAGTTTTTGCTAACACAGAACTGCCAATACAATACTCAAATAGAGGATTCCTTTTCCCCAAGTGCATTATTTTACATTTGGAAACATTAAACTGCAGTTTCCATTGCTTTGACCATTTATCTAGTAAGGCTAAATCATTTACCATATTACAGACGCCTCCAGGAATATGAACCCTACTGCACACTTTAGTCATCGGCAAATAGGCAAACCTTCCCTACCAAACCTTCCCCTATGTCACTCACAAACATATTAAAAAGAATAGGACCCAGAACAACTATGCTATTCACTTAACAAATGGTGGCAAAAGGGTCATACAATGGAAACATTTGGTTGTGTTGTCTTTCTCTTCTTATTTTTCTGCTTTTACATTGTTGCTGTTGTTTCATTTTTCATTTTCATCTTCATTACCATAAGACTTTTTTGAGGGGAGGAAAATTTCAATATGAGAAACCTAGTGAGATTTGTGTGCTATGTGGATACCTCATCCACAAGTGTATAATGTTTAGGCCTACAGGTGAATTGGTCACTGCCCAAGGTGACTTATGAAGGGAAGAGTTTTATTCCAGTAAACAATATCAGTGGGACTGATCTGCTTTTATCAGCTTTGGCTTGCGAACAATGCTTAGTAGAATCAGCATGACAAATTTGTTCCCAGCATTGCTTCAAAGGGGTACTTTGTTCAGATCTTTGATGAACACAGTATCCTTCAAAGGGATTCTGTGTTGAGGCTAGCCTTTAAAATGTTGTTAATATGAGCCCATGTTTTATTCCAAAGGTGCTTTTTCCAAAAGGGTTCTGGGCTTTTTTGGTTTGTTTTTTTCCTTTGAAAATGTTTCACCTCTCATCCAAGAAACTTCTTCAGTGAAATGTGAAGTCCTTCAGATATACAAACCAATGTCTGGTTACTAACTGTATCAGGGGTATGTCACATGTTAAAAAAGAGCTGTGACGTTCCTTCAATATACCAGGGTGATCCGACATTAAAAGAACATATATAGCCCCTCCCTGGTACAGAGCTGGAGGGATCAGGCCTGGTGGCTCAACTGTTAATTCTCTGCCTTACAAGGCAGAAGCTGCCAGATCGAATCCCAGTAAGGAAGGGTGTGGCTAGCTGATGAGGCCAGAACAAGGCCGAAATGGTACCATCCTAGTCCCCCTTCATTTTAAAATTTCAGCTAAAAACATTTGATACATACAGAATATAGTTGTCGGCTATGAATAAATTAACTGCTTGAAATGGTCCTGGGTTGGGCCTAGAGGCAAAAAGGAGCTGTGACGTTCCTTCAATATACCAGGATGATCGGACATTAAAAAAACATATATAGCCCCTCCCTGGTACAGAGCTGGAGGGATCAGGCCTGGTGGCTCAACTGTTAATTCTCTGCCTTACAAGGCAGAAGCTGCCAGATCGAATCCCAGTAAGGAAGGGTGTGGCTAGCTGATGAGGCCAGAACAAGGCCGAAATGGTACCATCCTAGTCTCCCTTAATTTTAAAATTTCAGCTAAAAAACATTTGATACATACAAAATATAGTTGTTGGCTACGAATAAATTAACTGCCTTGAAATGGTCCTGGGTTGGGCCTAGAGGCAAAAAGGAGCTGTGACGTTCCTTCAATATACCAGGGTGATCCGACATTATGGAGAGAGAGACAGATGGATGTGTGGGTGGGTGGATGGGGAGAGAGAATGAGAGAGAGAGAAGGAAGGAAGGAAAGATTGACATACATAATGAATGGATGGACAGATAGATTAGATGGATGCAGGGATGGATAGGTGTTGGGCATAGAATAGAATAGAATGGAATGGAATGGAATGGAATGGAATGGAATAGAATAGAATAAAAACTTCCATTGTTGGAGTATTTACAATTTCTGAAGGTAAATTGTTCCACAGATTAATTGTTCTAAGTCTAACTGTCAGAATTTTTTTCCTTAGTTAATAATAATAATAATAATAATAATAATAATAATAATAATAATTTATTAGATTTGTATGCCGACCCTCTCCGATGACTCTAGTTCTAGGTTGCTTCTCTGCTTGATTAGTTTCATCCATTGCTTCTTGTCCTTGACTTCAGGTGTTTTGGAGAATAGTTTGTGGCAACCCCTGAGATATTGTTATTGCTATCATATCACTACTAGTCTTTCTTTTCATCAAACTAGACATATCCAAACTAGACAGTTGTTTATATGTTTAGGCCTCCAGTCCCCTGATTATCTTTGTTGTAGTCAATTTTCTTTATTTATTATTCTTTTTTGGGAGGTTACATACTGAAGAACAAATATATACACCTGGTTGTAATATATCCTATGTAAAGGCATTATAACATATTAATATGTGTCAATAAGTATATCAAAGTAAAGGTTGCTACAATGGGTATATATTGTACACATAGAAACATTTTAATATAAAGTATTAAAGTATTTAATATAATGGTAAACAAGAACATCCAATTTCACAACAATAAATCTCAAAAATAACCGCAAAAGAAATTCCAAACTCTAAACCAGTTTGAGAAGGGGATGAAAAATAAAAAGGAGGAAGCAGGGAAAAGATAGAGCCTGGATATGTGCACCAGCGTGCCTTCCATCCCCTGTCCTACTGTCTCTCTTATATTTCTTTACATATAATAATAATAATAATAATAATTATTATTATTAATATTATTATTATTATTATTATTATTATTATTATTATTATTATTATTATTATTTATTAGACTTGTGTGCCGCCCCTCTCCAAAGACTTGTATGCCTCCCCTATCCTTCTTCTATTCCTATATCTTTTCTTCCATTCTTTCATTGATATACATGGGGCTACCTTTGAAAAGTGTTCGGAAACTTCAGATCGTGCAGAATGCAGCTGCAAGAGCAGTCATGGGCTTACCTAGGTATGCCCATGTTTCACCATCACTCCGCAGTCTGCATTGGCTGCCGATCAATTTTCGGTCACAATTCAAAGTGTTGGTTATGACCTTTAAAGCCCTTCATGGCACTGGACCAGAATATCTCCGAGACCGCCTCCTGCCGCACGAATCCCAGCGACCGATTAGGTCCCACAGAGTGGGCCTTCTCCGGGTCCCGTCAACTAAACAATGTCGGTTGGCGGGCCCCAGGGGAAGAGTCTTCTCTGTGGCGGCACCGACTCTCTGGAACCAACTCCCCCCAGAGATTAGAACTGCCCCTACTCTTTCTGCCTTCCGTAAACTCCTTAAAACCCACCTTTGCCGTCAGGCATGGGGGAATTGAAACACCTCCCCCGGGCATGTTCAATTTATATATGGTATGCTTGTGTGTGTGTCTGTTAGTATATGGGGCTCTTTTTAAATCTTAAATATTTTAAAGTTATTTGGATTATTTATGATTTGTTCTATCGTGTTGTGAGCCGCCCCGAGTCTTCGGAGAGGGGCGGCATACAAATCTAAATAATAAATAAATAAATAAATAAATAAATAAATTCCTATATCTTTTCTTCTATTCTTTCATTAATGTAACTTACTATAAGTATATCCTCTATAACCTTCATTACAATATATCCTCTGTAACCTTCATATAAGACTTGTATGCCTCCCTATCCTTCTTCTTTCCTATATATTTTCTTCCATTCTTTCATTGATATAACTTACTTTAAGTATATCCTCTGTAACCTTCATTAGGTTTTGGAAAGAATGAATGAATGAATGAATGAATGAATAATAGAAGAAGAAGGAGAGATTGAGAATCATAACTAGTTTTAATTGTTTTTTATCCACCATTTAAAGATAGATAGATGATAGATGCTATAAACAGATAGACAGACAAACAGGCTATTCTGAGCTCATTGAAAATTGAGCTTGGTAATTGCAGAAGAGACGGAGTAACGACTCGGACACAAGAGCTGGATTTAAACTTGGGTCATTTTTATTATAATAAATTTGCATAATTTATTAATTAAATTAGCATGAATTAGCATAATTTGCATAATCAACATACTTAACTATGACCCGGAACCAAATGGACCTGCAGGGTCAAACAAACACTTCCGGGGCGGAAATGACGTAAAAGGTCAACATTCCTGGGCAACTATGGGCGTAATCGATGCTGGTCCAGGTGAGGGACCTCTCCCTCACCTGAGACCCTGCCATACACTCGCATGAGGGGGGTCCCGCCGGCTCACCCCTACCCTGGGACTTCAATAGCGGGACCCAAAGACAGGTTCCCCCCAAGTGCGCAGGTAGCACCCACCATGGTCTTGGAGAGAACCTGTCAATCATCCCCAAAGATGCCCAAGGGAGAACGCGCAGTTGCTGAAACCACCCAGATTTCCGCCCCTAACCTGCCACGGAGCGGGGGTCAGATCTCTATCTTGGCCCCCCGACTCCCCCCTCTATCTGCGCCAGCTCACGCAGAGACCTCTGCAGGTCCTGTAAGAAAATGGCGTTCCCCTGTTCTGACAGGTGAACGCCATCGGCCCGGTAAAGCCACGGCCGATCTACAGTGATGAGGGGATGGGCAACTACAATCCCCCCTAATTCTTTGACAGTTTTTCCCACGGCCTTATTCACCCTACGTCTAACCCGGTGGATGGCCCTAAGGGAAATGGCGTCCCTCCAAACGATCCGTGGGAGGATCTCTGACCACACCACTTGCGTGGTGGGCCATAACGTGCGAAGCCGCCGCAGGTCTTCGCGCGCCTGGACGATCAACGGTAGACCGCCAAGCAGGCATAGGTCATTGCCACCGAGGTGCAAGACCAGCCATCTGGGTGCGGCTATGGGCTGCCGACCACCCAGTCCCATCTGGGCGCGACCCTGGGTAGCCGCCCGCCCAGCAGCGCCGGGTACCGCCCTGAGATGCTGCGTACCCAGCAGCGTCGGTAGGAGGCCCTCCCACCGCATACCCCTCCGGCCCATCCAAACAACATTGACCCACCGTCCCAACGACAGCTGGGTCCCGATGGCACTTCTGGCTGCTGAGCGGCCGGCCCAGAAGACCATGCTGTGGCCACACAGCAGCGCCGTCGGTTTCTGCCTGGACTGGGAACCTGGAAGAGGACACACACAGAGAGGTTACCTAGCCTAAACCCTGCCCCGGATCCTCAGCGGGCCTGACATAACCCAAATATGCCGCTGACCGCCAGCGGCCGATCTCCTGAATCCGTTGGGCCGGGAGACCAGAAAGTGCCGCGCTAGTGGCGGCGCCGATACGGAACGAATGCGTTCCATAGCCGGCGGGATCCATGCCTACCTGAGACATAGCCTTAGACACTATCGCCCAGAATTGATACCGGGTCAGGGGGGAACCATCCTGGTGTATAAAAAGGTACCCACGCCCTGACCCACGCAAAACACAAAATTGCTGCAAAGCAGCCACCGGGCAAACAGACTTATCGGTGGCTGCGCTAAGTTCAAGTCTAACCCCTCTGTGTAACTGATCTGTCTTGGAGTGCCTCACCAAAAGAGAGACACCCCCCTGTCTAAAGGTCAGATCAGCGAGCTGGAAGGCGCGGAGCGACAAGTCAGACTGCGAGGAGGCCATTGCCTCGCTGACCCTGAGGGCCCCAAAAAACATAACGCAAGTCGCTGCCCTGAACAGCCGAGCCTCGTAAGGAGAGGCGCACAGACTGCCAAATGTCTGATTAATCAGAGACAGCTGCTGAACCGTCAGGGCCCGGCGAGTGTCAGCGGGAAACCCCTGTCGCTCCCTCACCCAACCTTCCAGCATCCTCCGGATGCGAAAATCACCCGTAAAATCACCAAACCCCCCCGCCTTGGACAGAAAGGCGAGGCCGGCTAACCTAGCCCTGATAGTCCTCACTGAAAGGCCACGCCCCTTCAGCAGGACACAGAATTCAGCTAGGTGCTCAACCGGGGCAGGCCAGCAATGGGGGTAACCCTTACCCAGCCTGAAATCCCCAAACTCCTTACCTGCACGCTGATAAGCTCGCAGGGTACTAGGAGCTACCGATAAGGCGATCGCCCTGGAGGCCTCGTCTCTCCAGCTCTCGAGAGCCCGCCCAGGCTCCACAGGTGGGCTGGAAACACCTCCGGCGACTCTCGGGCCCACGGGGCCAGGGTCCGAAACCTGGACAACTGACCACGGGACAAGGCGTCAGCCACCCCGTTATCTAAACCAGGGACGTGCCTAGCCAAAAACAAGGCGTTCAAAGACAAGGACCTGTGCACAAAATGGCGGACAAGCCGCATCACCCTGTCACTCTTAGAGGACAGGGCGTTCACAACATGGACAACCGCTAGATTGTCACACCAAAAATGCACAGTCTTATCCCTGAACTGCTCCCCCCAGAGCTCTAAGGCCACTATTAAGGGGAAAAGCTCCAAAAAAGTTAAGTCCTTAACCAATGAACAGGCACTCCATTCCGGAGGCCATGCCGACCAGCACCACTGGTCACCTAACACTACCCCAAAACCGCAAGTCCCTGCGGCGTCGGAACACAGCTGCAGCTCCGCTTCCAAAAGAAGCTCCTGCCGCCAAAACGACAACCCGTTAAAACGTTCCAAAAACTCCCGCCACACGCAGAGGTCAGCCCTGACCCCTGCACATAAGCGGGTACGATGGTGGGGCAAACTCAGCCCCTTCATCGCATCATACAACCGGCGAGAAAAAGCCCTACCAGGCACCACTACCCGACAGGCAAAATTAAGAATCCCAGCCAACTCCTGGAGCTGCCGAAGAGTAACCTTCCTGCAGCCCAGGACTGCCTCAAGCTTGGACCTGATTTTAATCAACTTATCCAGGGGCAATCTGGAAGATTGCTCCACTGAATCCAATTCAATACCCAGGAAGGTAATCCTGGTGGCAGGGCCTTCGGTCTTCTCGGAGGCTAAAGGCACCCCCAATTGAGCACAAAGGGCTTCGAAGTCCCGCATCAAAGCAAAGCATTGCTCCGATTGCGCAGGCCCGGCCATCAAGAAATCATCAAGGTAATGAACGACAGACCCCAGGCCACTCCGCCTCCTGAGCACCCACTCGAGGAAGGTACTAAAGCTCTCAAAGAGGGAGCAGGAAATAGAGCAGCCCATCGGCAATGCCCTATCCACGTAAAACCCACCTTCGAAATGGAAGCCCAGCAGCTCGAAGTCGCCTGGGTGAATGGGGAGGAGCCGAAATGCCGACTTAATGTCGCATTTACCCATAAGGGCTCCCACCCCACACCCCCTAACCATAGCCACGGCCGCATCAAAGGATGCGTACCGGACGGAACAAAGCTCGTCAGGAATGAAGTCATTCACTGACTCCCCTTTCGGAAAAGACAAATGGTGAATCAACCTAAATTCACCACTCGCCTTTTTGGGGACCACACCTAAGGGGGACACACGAAGATTCGGAAAGGGCGGCTCCGGGAAGGGCCCAAGGACCCTGCCCTCAGCCACCTCCTTTCGAATCTTAGCCCGTACAATGTCTTCATGTCCGACAACCGACCTGAGGTTGTCGGACATGAAGGCCCTCCTAATACCCACATAAGGGATCCTAAATCCCTCGGAGAAGCCCCTCAAGAGCAACTCGGCTCTCGGGCGAGGGTGGTAGTCGATCAACCAACCCTCAAGCACAGAAACATTAATTGGGCTGGGCCCCTTTTCCCCCAGCTGGTGGGGGAGGTTTGCCTGGACCCCCGCCCTTCTTCTCCGCCCCTTTCTTGGGGCGGGGACAGACTGAAGCCGCATGGGACCCCCCACAATTCCCGCAGGCATGCTTGTACTTACAAAAGGGACGAAAACACGCCCCTTTTGCAGCAAACTCATGACAAGCGGGCGAGGCCCCCTTGCCAGCCACACCAGGAGTCGCCTTGGCCGGCGAAGCCGTGCCGGGCTCCTCCTCCATAAAGTGCCCACTATCCGTGCGCTCACACCCTTCCTTCCCGGACATATGCGTGGCCCGGAACCACAGGTCCGGGACCACCATATCCCACGGCAAGTTGGGCTCCACAGACATCCTCATGCGGAAACCCTTATCATAATGGCGCCAGATGGTGCCCTTATATTCAAAGTGGGCCCTGGCAATTAAGTATATATACTTAAACATGGCAGAGGCCATAGCCGGCTGCCGTTGGATCACTACCGACCCATAGGTAAGAAAGGCATACAGCCAGGAGCTGAAGCATTTCGTTACCTTGGTCTTCTTCGTTTTCTCCCCCGGGACAATCTCTTTCTCCTGCTTGGGAACCTCACGGTTCAAAAGCGAAAAAAGATCGACGTATTCGCCCCGCCAAATAGCCTCCTTGACCGACGGGTGAAGGTGGCATCCTAGAGGGGTGGACGGCAGCCCGCACGGTATGGCCCCCGCTTTAATACAAGCGAAGGGGTCCCATACCGAGTTGGCCGCCACACCAAAAACACCCGCCCCATGGGGGTAGGGGAAAACCGGGAGCGGGGGCATGACAGGAGGGGCCGGAGGAACCCACCCCCCTGCCCCTGGCACCGCTGGTGTCCCCGCAGGACCCGTCCCAGACACCGGAGCAGCGCTGGCCGCCGGCGGCCCCGGAGGAGGTACCGGCGGAGCCCACACCTGCCCACAGGTGCCCGCAGGGGACCCCAAAAAGCTGGACCCACTCCCGACCCCCGCCGGGGGAAAACCCGGGGCGGGGGGAGGAAGAAAAGACAGGGATGTGTTGTGTGGTGCAGCCTCACCTGCCCCGTACGGGGTTGAAGACATCCACGGGGGGCCCAATGGTGCGGGGCCCGGGAAAGCCGCCATCGGCCCTGCAGGGGCCTGCCGTCCGAACGGAGCCGGCTGCCCAGCCTGGGCCGCCGCCGGATCTCTCCCCAACGCCGCGGGCACTTGATCGCTGGCCGCTCCGGGGACTGCACCGCTCCTCCACTGCTCGAGCTCATCGAGCCTCTCCAACACCCTGGCCCAAGACATAGCAGGAGAAAAATTAGTTTGAGGGGCAGGAGGCAACGAGACTACCCCCCCTGGTCAGGGACCACCCCCGCAGTCCCCTCCCTGCTGGCCCGGGCCCGGGCAGAAGGCCTAAGGGCCCTTCTGGGGCGCACCGCTGGCGGAGCCATCGGAGTAGTGGCTGGCCTCTTCTTAGGAGCCATCACACTGTTCCTTGTATGCAATGAGCCACTAAAACCACCTAGGCCGAAACCCCCAGCACGAGTGGCAGGCCCAACTCCCCCACCGCAGGGCCCAACCTAGAGCCTAAGAGCCCCAGCTACCCTTCACCCCCTTTATTGGGAATAACACTAATTATAGTTATATAACACAGTATTTATGGATTGATATCTTATCACCAAATGGCAAGCCTCCCTGCGCAGGCAGGCCTCAAAGGCCTGCAATCCAGGCACGACAACCTCCCAATACCGGGGGCCCAGACCAAACACCCCCCACCACGCCCTCCTCCCAGCCGGGAGGAGGTTACCAGTCCCCCTCGGGCCCGAGGGGGATCCTGAAGACTGCAGCCACGCGAAGGAATAAGGCCACAACGTCGTCTTGCAAGGAGAAGAGCCGGATAACCTCGTTGCGCAACGAGCCCAGCACTTTTCGCCCCCTCGGCAGGCCACAAAATGGCGGCCGCGACACGAGGGAGACCCAAAATGGCGGCCGAGCAGCACCAAAGCAGTGTCTGCTCAGGCAACCAGGTCCGGGCGAAAAGGCTGTTTCCCGGCCTGCTGCCCCTTAAATAGGGCCAGCAGGCCCCGCCCGGACCTGACGTCATGCCCAGCCACGTGGGCAGGGCATTCCCGGCCGAAATCTCGTCTCGGGAGATTTCGGCCGAAAACAAGATGGCGGCCGCCATCTGAAGGGTCCGAGTCTGCCCGGCCCTTCAGCAACATCGCCGTGGGGCCGGTAAGTCAGCCGGCGTTAATATAGCAATCTCTCTATTGCTAATTACAGGCTAAAGTAGAAGCTAAAATTCACCCAGCCAGATGATCTGTCATATGGACACAGGCAGAAGCAGTATCTTCATGAGCGAGAAATGCTGTTTACCACCTAGTGTTGAAAAGTACTTCAGTCCCTCCCACTTCAACACAGAGTAGTGTTGGTAAAAAGAAGGAAGTTCAGGTCACAATAGACAAGGAGAAGAAAATTTCAATGAATTCAGGTTTCCAGGGCCAGACATATTCATTCATGGATACTGAAGAAACTAGCAGAGACAAGTGAAGAACTATTAACTCTTATCTCTGAGAATTCTCAAGGAACTGGTGAGGGCTTAAAAGATTGAAGAACAAATATTGTCAACATGATATTTATATTGTTCAAGGTTTTGTTTTATTGTGCAAGAATTGACCAGGTATATTTAATCTGCAGAAGAGAAATCTGTGGAAATAGACAATAGTGGGACTAAATTATTTAAAGTGTTGTTTTCCAGAAGAGAGTGAATTGTTCTTGTCTCAGAAGGCAGAATTAGATCAAAGGGTAAAAACAAGGGGGCCAGGAGAACTGACATGAGAAATGACATCTTAATTCTGACCTAAATAAGTTTTGATTGGTATGTATGATATGATATGATTGTATGGATAAGATTTAAAGGTTTTATATTATTATTAATGTTGTAATCGATTTTATACTGTTTCATTGTTGTAAGCCGCCATGAGTCCTTCAGGATTAGGTGAATATTTATTTATATTTGTATATAAACAAATAAACAAACAAACAAACAAACAAACAAGAAACTAGTTTCAAATTTACTTTGGGGATAAATTTTCTGATGTTATAAACCAGTGGGGTTAGTTGGCTAATGAAATGGCAATTTCTCCTTCACTTAAACTCAAGCAGATGTTAGAGAATCATCAGTACAAAACATTTTATTTTATTTATTTATTTATTTTGTCCAATACACAATAATACACAATGAAGGTTATAGAGGATATAGTAGAGAAGAAATACGAGATATAGGAGAGACTATAGGACAGGGGATGGAAGGCATTCTAGTGCGCTTATGAACGCCCCTTACTGACCTCTTAGGAATCTGGAGAGGTCAACCATGGATAGTCTAAGAGTAAAATGTTGGGGGTTAGGGGATGATACTACAGAGTCTGGTAATGAGTTCCATGCTTCGACAACTCTATTACTAAAGTCATATTTTTTACAGTCAAGTTTGGAGCGGTTAATATTAAGCTTGAATCTGTTGTGTGCTCTTGTGTTGTTGTGGTTGAAGCTGAAGTAGTCTTTGATAGGCAGGACATTGCAGCATATGATCCTGTGGGCAATACTTAGATCTTGTTTAAGGCGTCGTAGTTCTAAGCTTTCAAGACCTAGGATTGTAAGTCTAGTTTCGTAGGGTATTCTGTTTCGCTTGGAGGAATGAAGGGCTCTTCTTGTGAAGTATTTTTGAACATTTTCAAGGGTGTTAATGTCTGAGATGCGATATGGGTTCCAAACAGATGAGCTGTATTCGAGGATGGGTCTGGTGAAAGTTTTGTAAGCTCTGGTAAGTAGTGTGAGATTTCCAGAGTAGAAGCTACGTAGGATTAGATTAACAACTCTTGAGGCCTTCTTAGCGATGTTGTTGCAGTGGGCTTTGTCACTTAGATCTTTAGTTATTAGTATTTATATTTAGTTATTAGTGTATATATTTTGATATATTTATGCTAGATGATCTCTGGGTTCTTTCCAATTTGATGACTCTTTGGATTTAAGGCCATTCAATAAACATTATGGCTGTTTATGAGGATTTGAACCAAGCGTTGGTTCCACTTACTTTTGCCACTGGTTCACATTGTGATGTTTTGTGTGCATGCGCGAACGGAGTGAGCAACATGTGCACATCCCCTCATGCAATTCTGTTTCTGTGCATGCTCAGTAGCTATAATCAGCCTGAAACACAGTTGAGGTGCTGATCAGCTGTGCTTCAGCAGAAGGAATAAAGGTAAGTATAAACCCGGGGGGGGGGGTCAGGCAAAAGGACCCTTTTGAAGCAGTAGTAGAGGAAAAAATTTCCAAACAGTAAAACAAATGGGGGGGGGAGAGATGGTGGTGCTCACGGTCCAGAAGCGACCGAAACAGATCCATGACACCATCGTGACGTCACCAATGGGTACATACTGTTTCAGGTGATCCAGTCTGAACAGGGCAGAATGGACCCATCCCTGATTTGAACCAAGTACAATAATTGCTACTGCTCTAACACACTTACTATTCTGGGTTTCACTAGTACTGATAATATTTGCTCATTTTTATGTATTATGGTATACTAACGTTGCTTCCACTAACAATCTTTCATTTTTCAGGATGAAGAAAGACATCATCTGAACTGACGGGGTTTTTTTTTACTTCCTTTCCTATAAATGTGCCATAATTTTCAAACAATGTAAAACAAATCATCCACTTTCTATTCAGATATGCATAGGACAAACAGGTCCCATTAGCTTCTCAATAATTGTACAGGTACTAATGTCAGTTGTGTTTTGTGGAATTTTACAACGGATGGCTCTTGCTTCCCCTTCTCTGTCCTTCTGATCCCAAAAGTATAATAGTAACTTCCCAATAAAATAAAGTTGTTTTTGAGGTTTGAAAAAAAACCTAGGCTTTCTTTTTCTCCTTATTTTTCTAATCAGGTTACTACAGTTCAACTTTCGAGAATAATTTTATTTTTCTTTCCCTAATTGAAATCTCATCTACTTTCTGGTTTAAGACAAAGCAACATCTTGGCAGCATTGGGTCATCTTGGACCTAGTTTGGTGTTGGGTAAAGTTAATAAGACTCAGACCTAATTAAAGTAATCAGTCTAAAAAGAAATAACATTTAAGAGAAGTCTCTGTGAAGAGAGCAGAGGTAGCAAATCAAACATTAGATAAAGTTTGCTAAGTCATGCACCAAAATATGCTATTATGAAGCTCATAGGACACTTTTTGTTATTATTAGTTTTCAGTGTAAAGTGGGGAAAAACCAACAGCATCACAAATGCATGTAGTGTTGCTAATATGCAAGCATAATATTTTACGAGTTCCATGAAAATGGACTGAAAATCTCTAGGCTCTTTTCCGCTACTGAGCTGAAGTGCTATCTATTTTTGAAATGGCAGAAATCTATATAGATAAAAATAATAATACTCTTCCCACTGTCTATCTTTAGATAGTTAGAGCATAGAAATGGATTTCTATAACCCAGGAACTGCACAGAACTGCATCAAGCAAACCCCAATCAAACCAAAAATAAATCATCATTTCAAACATAGCCAATTTGCAGATTTCCTGAAGATCAGAGATAATCCAAAATAAGGCAAAGACTAATGCGGAATGAAAAATTTGGTGGGCACCAAAGTGATGCAAAATCCTTTAACACTCATGTACATTTTTGCAGTCCTAATTTGAAATGTCTTTGTTAATTACAAGCTTATTTCATTGCAATACATCATGTTCTAGATGAGCCTAGTGACACATTTGGCTGTCTCTTTCTATCTGTTGAAATGCTGCAGAGATGTTATTAAGGCAGGTGTATGGTGATACATCAGAATTAATAGGAATATTTCAGTTATTGTATGGAATTAACTAACCAGGATTCTGAAGAGTATAATATAGCATGTCACTTTTGTTCTGAACTTTTGTGGTTGAGCTAAAACAAAGCTTTAAAACTGCTGCATTTTTTTTCTATTAGTGTTCACATAATTTAATGAAAAAAGTTTTCTTAAAAGAGAAGAAAAATCCAGAGAAATCCTGACAATAGGAGGGGTGTATATTTTAGCATTTGCCTAGTTTTGAAAGAGGACATTACTTTCTTGTAATATTACCTCTTTGTTTGTACAATTCATGGAAAGGTTTCTCTTACCTCCTCCCGGTGTGCATCATGATATTTTTGCTTCTGGAAATGAAAGCAATGAAAATTGGCCAAAAATTAGAAAAAAATATGGCGGCACACACAGATTGGCATAGACAGCACTGGAGCTGTCACACCAAAACTGCATCATCAGCAACCTTGATTAACTATCGTTTCTTTGTTTAATGGTCCAGATATAATCCATTGCCATGTTAGATAGGAATAGAATTCTTTATTGGCCAAGTGTGATTGGACACACAAGGAATTTGTCTTGGTGCATATGCTCTCAGTGTACATAAAAGAAAATATAGATTTGTCAAGAATCATAAGGTACAACACTTAATGATTGTCATAGGGGTCAAATAAGCAATGAAGAAACAATCAATATTAATAAAAATCTTAGGATACAAGCAACAAGTTATAGTTATACACTCCTAAACTGGAGGAAATGGGTGATAGGAATGATGAGAAAAAACTAGTTTGACAGTGTTGAGGGAATTATTTGTTTAGTGATGGCGTTCAGGAAAAAAACTGTTGAATGTTCTACTTGCTAGGTTTTCTAAGGTAGAAGATCGCCTCCAACTTTTTGTAGAAATTGACCATGTGATGATTTTCCTTGCCAGCATTTTACCAATGTTTTATTATATTATTTCAATATTTATATTTTATTTCCTGTACATTCACTAAGTTCCAATTTTTATTTTGCATCAATATGTGTTCTTAGCTGTATTCTACATAATGAACCAATGTTCCTTTTCTTCTTCAGCAGCTTGTTTGGCCTGAAGTAAACCTCTGTCTCCATTTCTGTAGAACAGGTACAATCTATCAATAGCACTACGGATGCATGTTGAACAATGAATAGTCATCCGTTTTGAGATGTTTTTGCAGTTAAAGGTATAAAATATATTAAGTAAGAGCAACAATAACAATAAAAGGAAAGATATGATAGGAAAGTTCCTTTCATTAAGATTTTTCAGATCTGGAGTATAAAGGGTCAAGGAAGCTTCAGAAAGATAGAAAGACGCACAGCAAGAACAAAACAGGAAAAGTGGTACGAGTAGCAATCCTGGCCAAAGGGGAATTTGCACAGGGTCTGTTAGAAACTGCAAGAAGAATATTCGAACAACTCATTCACGTAAGAAAGAAACATTGGGTGCAATCCAGTATTAGTAGGATTTTCATATATTATTATTTTATATTGGCTGTCCAAATCATAAACATGGGATTTGCATATTTACTGTCATATAAGCTTAGCCTACTCATGCTTTGCAACCCTGCCTTTGTTCAGCTCTGCATGCAGTGTCAGAAAGAGGCCTTGCAAGTTCAGATGTCAACTAGTTTAACTAATGACATTTCACAGAATTGTGCTGTAATGAAGTGTCACGTATAGCATGCTGCAGAACTGTAAAACCCAAGTCACAAAGTTGCAGTGGCCAGAGCTTCCTTTTTTAAAATCGTAGATTTATTTGATTGTCGTTTCCCCACCCACCCCTCCTTTGGTTTTAAAGACGTTACTAGCTGCATTGCACATCTAGGATCAAGTGTAAGTTTAATATAAATTGGAACATTTTCAATTTGGGATTGATATATAATTGTCAAATGTCAGCATCTGGCATCTGCTGCGGATTGAGCCCACCCTCCTTGAATGTTTGCTTGGCAGCCACAAGCCATCTCGTGCCATTCTATAACTGCTCAAACAATAAACCCTGCTGAGATTGAAAATACCCTACTGTTTTTGCTAGGGGCTACTAATGAAAGAGGACTTGGAAAACTGTAATTTTTTTTCTATGTAGGCTATATATTGCACACTTTTTATTTTGTTCTCATACTGTGAGCTGCCCAGATTCAGTCTTGAGTCAGGAAGCACCTAAATCAAATGAATGAACCAATAAAATAAAACTATTAAGTTTATAAATAAAACTACAACCATGGGTGTTCTGTGCACTTTTTATGCTGCAGAGAAATCCATCAAAGTGTGCTTTCACAGATTATAAACTGTGCTATTTTATGACACCGTTAACAGTGGTATAGGTAATAGTGATGATTGTATCATAAAATAATCTTCCTGAATTTATTCAGATTTCTTATTGGCTTGGTAATCAATTTGATTATTAAAACCTGAACGAATCCAAGGGTTATGTTTTGCAATTGAGATTTCTGCTAATATTATTAAAGATGTGCAAAGCTCTTTCTCTTTCTTTACCTCTTCATTCTGACTTTAGTTAAATATCATGGTAAGCACATGATGAGCTGTCTTTTTTTTCATTTTTTAGTAAATGAATTTTAGTAAGTGAATTTGTTGCTGGGATTTAATCAGTCATAGGCACCACAGCAGGCAAGCAGTGATGATTTATTTTTTTATTAAATTTATCAGCTATCCATCTTATTAAAGGGTAACTCTGAATGGCTCACAATATTAAAATTTAATTCTCCCATTTTTGTCCATGATCTACAAAATTATTCCATCCCTTTCATATTATTTTCTGTAATATTAGAGGAAAAATCACACTGGTGCCAATGGGGCATTTCTCCTAATGGCAATTGCAATTTGCAATGACGGATTTTTAAAGACAGCAAATTAACCTTCTTTTCATACTGATTGCATTTCCTTCAACTGCAATTCTCTCCCCTCTTTTATGTAATATTTAATTCACCTCTGAAAATCTTCAAAAGATGCTTGGCAAAAGGAAATGCACGCTGCTAAAAAAAAAAAATGAGGTTAAGCCACCACACTGCCTCTCTTTGAATTACTCCAAAAGTTTCTTCAGCTACTGGAAGTTTGAGAGAAAACAATCTGAGCAATGTAAAAACATCTGAATGAAGAAAATCCCATCAACCTCAATGAGATTGAGATGAAATTATTTATTTAAATTACAGGACAAATGTCTCTAGATTATGAGTCCAAAAAAAGGAAAGGAAGGAAGGAAGGAAGGAAAAGAAAGAAAGAAAGAAAGAAAGAAAGAAAGAAAGAAAGATACGGTGAGGGAGGGAGGGAAGGAAGGAAGGAAATTATTCTTCCATTTTTAATCTAACATCAAATTGATTTTTTTTCTATCATTTATGACAACTAAAGCCAATTTGTGGCAATACAGGAATGATGGGTATGTAACTTTATCTGGAGTATTTTGTATTGTACTTGTTTTAAGTTCACTCACATTATTTTTTCCCTTTGTTCTTTGTGCAGTATGATTAATATCTAGCTGACTACCCAGCACCCTTTTTTTCCACCCCAGAAAATTCCTGTTAGAGTGAATATTGCTAAAGCAATTGGTGAGGGGGAAATGTAGGTTTAAAAAAAGGTATAGAAACAGGTGTTCCAATGTTCTTAAATAATAGAATGAGTCAGTCTATCCCTATGCCTATTCCTGAAACTTCCACTTTTCAACTGAAGTTGTACCTCAGCAGTTAATGTCTATCCATCCTGCTCCATTGTATGTCTGAGGCCATTCTATAGGCCCTTTTAGGGAGAAAGCCAATTCTGTGATTTCTGGGAGACACTTGGAATTGCAGCCCAGGCAAGATATAGCAATAAAATAGGAAGCTCACTTGCCTGGAGTTACTGTGACTAATGCAGCAGTAAATCTGTCCTGGATGAACATGGTTTTGAAGGAATCCATTCCTTTCATGTTTCTGAATAAAGTGTTGAAAGAGAAACTCCTGCAGCTACGACTTAGCTGACTCTAGGTCTCTGAAAGGAAAACAACCAGAAAGCCACACAGATTACTTTGATTAGTAGAACTCCAACTGAACAGATATAAACTTGAATTTGTAGCTCTAGAAATTTGTTCTGAGGTGACTTTTTTTATTATTCAAGAGAAATCCACTATAGAATTTATCTCTATGTCTTTCTTTGAAATATTTGAATTGAGAGAGTCAGATTAGGATGGAGAGACCCAATGATAATTCCCTTGATAGCATGGAATTCATTAGGTCAGTCACTTAAATATGTTTTTATGCTATTTCATATTAAAACAGCATAGAGTACAACTAGCACAATATTCAGAGATCTAAGGAGGCATTGTAAATAGACGTGGAGATTTAGAGCGGAATGTTGACTAATTAGGCAATACTAATAATAATGAAACCAGTAACAATAGTTGATTGGAAAATGGATATGAAATCACTTAAGATATTGCACGCTTCCAATGATGCATTGAAATATATTAGCTTTATTATATTTTAGCTTTGTCCATATTTCACTACCTTTATCAGAGTCTTCTTTTTGTATCATCTATTTCTTTATTTTTTTCCTTAAAAACAACACCTTTTGCAGCAGCAACAAGCAGGTTGTGATTGTGTACACACTCGGCAGGGCAGCAATTTCTACTTTAAAAGTCTTGCACTAGGTTTTCAAGCTGTCCACCACTTTGCAATCAAAGATAGCTGAATAGTGGGGGTTTAGGTGGGGAGGGGGAGTGTCAAGAGTCCATGCCCATAAGTAAACCTCCAAACATTCTTAATCAAGAAAATGTTCCTTCACTCCATTTGGTATAAATGTCATCAGAGTTAAAGAGGAGTTGCTTCAATAGTGAACTGGGTGGCACATAAATAAAATAAATAAATAAAATTACCATAATCAAAATCTGAGTGAGTGCCATGGCTAATGTAGCCAGCTGTGGCTCCACACTGGCCGATTAATCATCCTTTCCTGGAGAGTTTGGCTCCCTACTCTCCTTCATATCTCCACTTATTCTATAACTAGCCTGTGTTCCAGTGGAAAAGTAAAGGAGAAAGTAGTAGAAAAGGGAGCTAGTTCTTAAGGGGAAGATATAGTGAAGAGCTGCAAAAATATTTACTATCACACTGTGGGCATGGCTTATTTTGTGGGTGTGGCTTGCCGGCCATGTGATGAAGTGGAAGAGCCTTGACAATCATGTGACCGGGGGTGGCTTAATTGCCATGTGACTGGCTTAAAGGTGGCCAATTTGACATCACTCATGTCAAGGGTCTGGGTTAGGGTGCCTGGCCTCTCCTCACCTCAAAGAGATACAATTTCCCTATCTTTTTACTATTACTGAACATCCAAAATATACTGTTTAATTCTATGTATATATTTATTTATTTATTAGATTTGTATGCTGCCCCTCTCCGAAGACTCGGGGTGGCTAACAACAATATAAAAAGACAATGTAAACAAATCTAATATTAAAAACAATCTAAAAAACCCCAATTTAAAGAACCACTCATACATACAAGCATACCATGTATAAATTCTATAAGCCTAGGGGGAAGGGAAATTTCAATTCCCCCATGCCTGACGACAGAGGTGGATTTTAAGGAGCTTGCGAAAGGCAAGAAGGGTGGGGGCAGCTCTGATATCTGGGAGGAGCTGGTTCCAGAGGGTCGGGGCTGCCACAGAGAAGGCACTTCTCCTGGGTCCCGCCAAATGACATTGCTTAGTCGACGGGACCCGGAGAAGGCCAACTCTGTGGGGCCTAACCGGTCGCTGGGATATTACATACAAGCACACAAAAATATACATTATCTTCTATATAAACTGTATGTGTATGTACACACACGCATGCACACACAGCTTTTCTAAAATTATACACATTCAACCTCATTTACTGCAATAGGAAAAACATACCCAGAACCCAGAAGGGAAAAAAAAGAGAAAAAAATTCAAAATTGTTCTCCTGGTTCTGCGTACCTCACCAAAATTTTTCTATCAGTTCTGCGTACCTGGTGGTACCCATAGGAGCTCATCACTGTGAAGATGGCAGCTAGCGTATCCACAGTTATTTGTTATGCTATTTTAATTTTCATCCTGCCTTTATTATCTTTATAAATAACTTAAAGCAGCAATCACACTTAATCTTCCTCCTTCTACTTCCCCCACAACAACCACCTTTGGCCCAGAGAGTGAGTGACCCCAAATTCACCCAATCGCCATTCATGCTTAAGGTGGGACTAGAACTCCTGGTTTCTTATTTGATGCTTCTTCTTGATGCTAAGAAAGGTCAAGCATAAAAAAATGCAAGATATTTCTTCAATTCCAGAAGTTCTGGGGTTAGCCCCCTCTCTTCTTGCACTTCTGCTCAACATTCCACTTCATTTTAAAAACAGAGACATTACCTCACCTGTTTCTGTTTCACTCTGATTTCTTCTACATGGCATTAGCAAGCCTCTGGTTTTTTTAAGCATTTGCTATTTTAAACATTTTTCCTCTATTTACAATAGGAAATGCTCTATACGGGGAACTGTTACGGACTGATGTACGGAGTATAAATTTGCATAGCTGCTGCTGATTGGCTACTCTAGCGATGGCAGAAATAAACTGTTATCAATGTCTAGCAGGCTTCAGGGAAGTCTTTAAAAGCAGCTTCCCTGCTGATAGTCCGTATTAATTCTAGCTAATAGATAGTAAACTGTTCCTATGTCTTGACTCTTCATTCCCAGGTGAATCGAACAGGACCCTTATTTGAATTACAGAAAAGGGTGGCGTATCTGATCCTTTTAAATGTACCATATCTGAGTTACAAAAATGGAGGCAACAACTAGCTTGCATCAAAGAGATACAGGTAATTCTAGTAGATCCCTGAATATTTGTAGCACTTAAGAGATAAGCTTAAATTTGATGGCTTCCTTTCCTCTTAATTAGTGATCTTAAGAACACTTGTGTTCCCATTTATGCCTCATTATACTTCGTTACATTATCGTGTTTCATTTTGCAGCACAGAATTTCAAGGGCAAAAATCTTATTTATGTTTATGGTTGCATAGATTATATAATTGTTTTAAAGTTCTTCTGCAAAAAGAGAAAATCAAAAGGTAAGGACAGTAAGACCTAATTTTATAGAAAATTAGATTTCTTGAACTTCATGTGTTATTTGATAATGTCCCTGTATCAGACATAGAGAAAAAGGCTGAGAACTTTCCTTTGATATTGATCCTTTGTGAAACCCATCCATTGCTGCAGTGGTAGAAGGAGCTTCTGGCATAGTAATGAACTGTCCAGAATTTCTTTGCTTCCCTCTGAATTTTGCTGCTGACCTGTTTTACAGTAGAGAAAAGAGCAGTATAAGAGTGCTTAAAACATGGCTTGGCCTCATGAAAATAGTAGAAAAATGCAAATACCAACAAAGAAAAGCTATTGGGAGGCTTGTGAAGGTAATAAGTGAATCTTAAAAGAAAACATAATATCATATTCTCTTTTTTTCTTAGCATCCAAGCACAATCTTCATCCATTCTCACCACTTAGGACTCATCATCACATCCTCTTTAGAGTGACACAACCTTGATCCATAATTTGTCAGTGGTGCTGTTCTTATTTTATATCAAGTCAATAGATGAATCAGCTTAAAGTCCTCTTCTGCTGTCCCAGTTTTCAAATAACATTATTCTTCCTCTTCCAACACAGCTGTTGCTATGGATATGATCTAGGATGTTTCACCAACAACGAAGTTGATGACAAGGAAAATATCTGGGACCTCCCCAGCTTCATTGAACACTCTAGACAGCTGTAGAGCATACTCAGTCTCTTCCCATCACAGAACATTTTGGCTTCAACCCGGCTTTTGCAGACAAATCTAACTGCCTAGTGCCTGATGAGAGCTTCCCAAATCCTTTGTCAGTTCATGCCTGGGCACTTAAAGTACACAAGTTTAATGCTGCTTTGGAAGTGTACTAGATTTGTTGTTTTAAACATGGATTTAATACTCTTAAAAGAGTGCTCGCCTTAGGCTACACAGAAGGTCAATTTAAAATAGGAAAGAGAGGCAGGTTCTGTTAGTTGTGCACAATTAAAGTGCAGGTTTCCTGCTATTACTGCTGATGATAAGAGATTTCATGTGACTTTTTACTTTTTTTTATAATGCCATTTTGCCAACCCCTTGGGTTGTTTATAGGTGCTGACAGCAGCCAGGACCTTCTCTATCAGGTATTTCCTTGCAGCTCTAGTCAAAGATGGAACTTGATCATTATCCATCACTTTCTCCTGCTTCACCTTCCATTTGCTTCATCCCTCCCTCCCTCCCCCATCTTTCTTTCTTTCTTTCTTTTTTTCCTTCCTTCCTTCCTTCTTTCTTTTTTCCTTTCTTTCTTTCTTTCTTTCTTCCTGTGATCTGTCCGCCACAGGTTTAAGATCTGAACCCAGGTTTAAGATTCTTTTAAAAGAGCAGCTTGACTTTTTTTTTTTTTTTTGCCTGACAGCTCAAAGGAGGACTTGGCCAGAAGGGCAGACTGAACTTGCTCTTCTGTTCTACCAGCTGGACAGTTTCAGGACTCTTTCAGGAGAATATTTTAACCCTGCTCATAAATAGCTCAGCTGGCTGATAATAGGCACAGAGCATTTCCTATGGTGGAATCTCCAACTAGAGTAGTGCGAAGGGTGGAAAGACTGGAGAGATTGGAATCTTTTCTGGGAAGGAAGCATCAGAGGTCAGTCACCCAAGATAATGGGATGTCTGGCAAGATTTCTTGCAAGAAACAATAAAGAAACAATTCTGATCAATTCATTGTGTTGTTCTGGTTCATTGTGTTCTACACCCTAAGTTCTCTTTATTGGGCAACTTGAAGAACCAACCACTGTAAAGATCCATGTAACATGTGTTACATGGATCTTTAGATGTACTAATACCATTCTATAAAGCCTTAATAAGATCACACATAGAGTACTGCATCTAGTTTTGGTTACAACACTGTAAAAATATATAATGAGATTCTGGAAAAAGTGTAGAGAAGAGCAACCAGGATGATCAGGGGACTGGAAACTAAAACATATGAAGAATGGTTACAGGAACTGGGCATGGCTACTCTTGTGAAGAGAAGGACTAGGAGTGAGAACAATCCACTAATGGAACAGCTTGCCTTTGGAGGTTGTGGGGCTTCATCACTTGAAGCTTTCAAGAAGGGATTGGGCTGCCATTTGTCAGAAATGGTGTAGGGTCTCCTGCTTGAGTGAGGGGTTGGACTAGATGACCTGCAAGGTCCCTTCCAACTCTGTTAATCTGTTAAAATGCCCAACATACTTTAAAATAAGACACTTGTCAGTTGCTTTTCCCATTGGCACATGGTGATGTTTGGGACAGAAGATGAAGCTGGGGTATTCACCAATCTCTTTCCCTTCTTTGTCATTCATTAAAACAGTAAGAAAGCATCACTCACTGGTCTTGTTACTGTGGCAGAATAAAGATTGGCAATAAAAGCAAAACAGATTATTCCAGCATCCTATTTTGCTGATTCCCAGACTGGAGGATAGCATTTAAATGTGACTGCCTGGCTGTGCCATTAGGCAACCAATTAGTAGATTGAAGCAACATCTCTCAGCTATTCTTCTCTCTCTCATTCCTGATCCCTGTGCTGTGTCTGATGAAGGCTGACTGCCAGATGTGCAATACAATAGAAGATACTGGAGATGGGCTGTCTGGTTTCTAAAAATGCAGAGGTGTAAAAAAATTACATCACACACAGAAGTAATTAGAAACATGTGAATTGCATGGGATATCTCTAACATTTGAGGGGGGGTATTCATAATATGCTACAAGTTATAACTTGCTAATGTAGCTCACATTTAAAGCTATTTGTGATTACATTGTGGCCATCATGTTAATTTCAGAAAACTGGGAGAGATCCAACACTTCAAATAGAAATAAAGTTGTGAACATTTATAGAAATCTGTTCTTTTAATTTAATTGATTGCATTAATTTACTTTTGAGAATTGAAGAAAGAATACATTGAGCCATGGTGGCACAGTGGTTAGAATGCAATACTGCGGGCTATTTCTGCTGACTTCCGTCTGTCTGCAATTTAGCAGTTCGAATCTCAAAGTTGACTCAGCCTTCCATCCTTCTGAGGTGGGTAAAATGGGGACCCAGATTGTTTGAGACAATATGCTGATTCTGTAAACTGCTTTTTAAAGAGGGATGTAAGGCACTGTGAAGTGGTATATAAGCCTAAGTGCTGTTGCTATTGCTATAAGAACAGTTGCCCATAAACCATTTGCTAATTTCATTCTAGGCTGATTGATCTGAATAAATGGAAACCAATTTTGTTTTCCCTACAAGCCTCTTCTATAAAATTCTACTTATATAATGTTGAAAACTAAACTTCATGTTTATCATGCCACCAGAAAATTAGAAATGGAACATTTCATTAAATAGTAAAGAAACTAGCTCTCTAAAGATGTTGACTTTCTATTTTTGCTGGATTTTTTTTTAAAAAAATTGAGGATGGCTTTATAGAAGGGGTGAGAAAAAAAGAAAGATAATAAAGGAAGAAATAGGAAAAAAGGAAGCTCTGTTAGTAATATCCAAATAGGAACCCTTGACAATCTGTCTCCATTCTACCTAAAATCTGAATCTGAATTGAAATGTGAGTGTTAATTTAAGGCAGTGAGCAACTGAATGATGCTTTGCAAGGTAGCCTCTAGAACAGAGCTGGGCAGTTAATTTTGCCATGGGGCCGCATGAGAAATTGGGATGGTTTTAGAGGGCCGGACTAATATAATTAACTCAGTTCTACCCAATACTGTAAAGACCCAGACCCTGACCTGACCTAAACACCCAGGCCCACTCTACAGACCCCTAATTGTTTGCTTTACAGCAACACGGTGCACCACAGTCAATGCGCTGGAGTGTTTGCGTGGTTTCTGTGCTCAGCTGCTCTTGGTAGCCGCCCCGAGTTTGCGGAGAGGGGCGGCATATAAATCCAATAAATCTAATCTAATCTAATCTTGGTAGGAGGCTGGGGTCCGCTCCAGTGCGAGGATGAAAGAGCCCACCGCATCTGCCAGGACTCATCCAGTTCCTGCTTTCCTCATGATTCATCAGGAAAGCAGGAACCGGAGGAGTCCCGGCAGATGCGGTGAGCTCTTTCATCCTTGCACTGGAGTGGACCCCAACCTCCATGGACCAGTCACAGATAGTGGGCGGGCCAGTCACAGACAGCAGGTGGGCCAGACGTGGCCCGTAGGCCACCCCTTACTCAGATCTGCTTTAGAACTAAAAGGTACAGTTATATAGACTTACTCAGTTTAACTGAACTTTAGTTGCATAGTGCTAAAATGTGTCATGGCTGACTTGATAGTGCCCTTTTGGTTAGCACAAAATATTATAAATAGTCCAGATGTTTGGATCTTTATTTCTGCAGTATATGAAGTGTTGGACTTCTCCGTTTGCTGAAATTAGCATGAATTGGATGTTTTCTGGTCAAGTGTAAAGAAAGAATAGGGTGACATGATACAGGAAAAGTCTTCCAATGTTTGAGAGGATGCTACAAAGGAGAGGGGTCAACCCAGGGGATGTCCTACTGCCTGGATGGGAGGGAACACAGTGGGGTAGTAAAAATGGAGCTCCACCTCAAAGCACCCAATTTGCACTGAAAGATGTTGAAAGAAAATGCAGGGCATCCTGCAGAAGGCATGCCCACAGTGTGGTAGTAAAACGTTTGGTATCCCTTCACTGGGTCAACCTATTCTCCAGAGCACTGGAAGGCAAAACAAGAAGAAATGCCTGGAAACTAACCAAGGCCAGAAGCAACCTAGAACTAAGGAGACATTTGTGGATGGTGAGAACAATGAAGCAGTGGCATTGTTTGCCTACAGAGGTTGTGGGTGCTCCTTCACTGGAAGCTTTTAAAAACAGACTGGAGTATTATTTGTGTGAAATGGTATAAGGGGTGGGACTAGGAGACCTCCAAGGTGTCATACAACTCTATTATTCTGTCATTCACACACAAAAACACATGGCAGAAGTCTCTCAATTTGTTCTCAGACACCAGGAAGGAACATATTCTTTAAAGCCATAAACCCATATATGGAAAAAAGGACATTTACTTACTTACTTACTTACTTACTTACTTACTTACTTACTTACTTACTTACTTACTTACTTACTTACTTACTTACTTACATTCTACCTTTTTTAATGAATGGAATTTACACCAATAAAGCAAATAAAATTTGACATTACACACACAAAAAGAAGAGATGAAACATATTTCATGGCACAAGCTAGAAAAAGCAGGGAATAAACATACTGCCATTTATTTTGAGAAGATGAATATAAAATCATGCCCATGTGGCCAATTTGTTTATTCTGAGACTAGAAAACAAACACCTTATGTCACCTTGCCAAACGAAAAAGAAAAACAAGATCATGCCAGTGAATTAAACTGGTGGCAGGTCTGTGTTTTTTTTTCTTTTTCTTTAATCTTCCTTTTGCTGGTGGCATCTTTTATTTTTTCTTAAATTTTAGTGTAGACTCATGCTTCTGAATAAGCTTGTACATTCTCCAGAGCAGATTATATGAAATTCTGGTTTTACGAGGCATGAACAATCAGATTAGTGCCTTGAATAAGCTACAATTGGTAGCATTCACCCCACAGGTTAGTGGGGGGGGGGTTTTCCCCAGAATGCGCTTTTTATCCTGTTCTGCTGGAAAGGATTTTGACGAGCTAGAGTAACAGAGCAGGATTAAATATTAGGACACTGGAACACCTTGGTAATAATTTAGAAAAGGTGCTTCCTGACATGCAAGCACCAATGTACTATAGCAGGAGTGTCAAACTCGGATCGTCACAGCATTGTCACATGAGGTATGACGACTTCTCCCCTTTCACTAAACCAGATGTGGGCATGGCTGATGTATGACACATCTGGGCAGTGATGGGCTGCCAAAATTTTTACTGCCACACTATGGCCGTGTTTTATTTTGTGGGTGTGGCTTGATGATCATGTAACCGGGTATGAGTGGCTTGCCAACTATGTGACTGGAGGTGGCTTAAAGGTCATGTGACTGGGTGGGAGTGGCTTAACGGCCAAGATAAGTTTTCAAATAGGTTCAGTATGGTAACAGATTAGGCAAGTAGCTCAATTTTCTTTAATTGCTATAAAGGTTCAGTTCTAAGTTCTAAATAATGATTAAATGATTAAAGCGTTTATGTATAAAAACATGCTATTTAATTATTTCCTATTTCAAAAGTAATTAAGGATCATACTAAGGTACTAGAGAAGGGAGGACAATAAAAAACTATTAAGTACTAGAGAAGGAAGGAAAATAAAAAAAACTATTAAGTATTCAATAAATAGTGCATAAACCTACAGCCCCCCACTGCGTCCGTTCCCCCTGTGGGGGCAGCAGCCCATTACTGCATCCAGCCTGCAGGCCAGAGTTTGACAGCCCTATGTTACACCATCTTTTTCCTGCTTATTAAAGCAGCTGTATCTTTTCCTAGAATAATAAAGCTGTTGTCTGGGCATAGGTTTCTGGGAAAAGTTACTGTTCCTTTTAAAAGGTGCAGAGAGATGCCTGTAATTGCACTCCACATACTTCAGGACACCTTCCTGGAATCAATTTATGAGACATTGCACAGCCATGATTACCTAGTGATGCAGGATGTCAGAAGGGCGTTTCTTTCCTGCCTTTCCTTCCCTGTGCCAAGTGCCTGCAGCCTAGAATGCAGTGATCTAACTCACCTCAAATTAGTAAGTGAGACTAAGACTTCAGCAGGACTGCCATTTAATCCTCAGCAAACAATCCCGATCTATCAATCATTCATAAAGGAGCACAAGACCCCAGGCATTCCTGGACTGTTACTTATTTTAGTTTAGTTTATTTTCATCTCTGAGTTTCACCTTCTCTTTCTTTCATTCCCATCTCGGCTTCAGAATGACGGCTGAAATTTCAGCACCGCAGTGCTAAAATCCATTATTAACTATGCTTGACTAACTGAGGTTAAGTACTCAGAAGCAGAAGATGGGAGGGAAAAAACAAAAAGCCAAACAAATAGCAAATGTACACCTCCTTAGCTGGATAGAAACTGGTGAGGCTTAACACTAAATGCATAATAAATTCAAAACCCTTTTGACAATCAAGTTTAAGAAAGTACTGTAAATGCAAACGGTATGCATTTATTTCTTTTTCACCCCCTTTTCCTCTTTTTTTTTAACCATAGGGTCTCTGCATTGCAGTTCAAATACTCAGGCAAAATAAATAGGTATAATTATGGATATAAAGACCCTATTTTTCAGACTTCCTCCAGTGTTTCATTCTTGCAAGTTGACTTTTCAGAAGGGGCTTTATGTACACTGAAAGAATAATGGAAATAAAGCAAGTAAACATGATTTATGTCCATATTATTATGATCATAGCTATCTTTCCTCTAGTCCTTTGTAGAAATTTGGATTTTATAAGATTAGTCTCCTACCTTTTTATGACACTTATTTTGAATCAGATATCAGTGAGTTTGAATTTTTGTAAAATTCAGTTCAACCTGTAACAGCATAAGAATATCAGTCACTATTATGCTGAGAGCCATGACTGATACCTTTTCACGCAGTCAAGATAAATATAAATTTAGATCACAATTTCAATAATGTTTTAGTAGCATTTCCCCTTATTTTAGTGTTTTCTTACATGGACATTTTTTTCTATGTATATCATTAGTGTTGGGCGAACCCAACAAAGTTCGGGTTCAGCGAAATCACCCGAACTTTGCCCTGAAGTTCAGGTGAGTTCGCCGAACCTGAACCCAAACCCGAATCCGAACTTTTGCTTGCAGCAAGCCGCGGCGGCGTCCTTTTCTGTAAAAATAAACAAGGAGGTGGGGAATTCCGCACCTCCTTTTGCTTCCTTTATTTTTTACAGAAAAGGATGCCGCAGCAGTGCTGCAAGCAAAAGGAGGCGGGAAATCCCACGAAGGGATTCCGGGGGCGGGGCTTTGATGTCACTGAGACTCCTTCCTCCCCATTTCGGCTGGCCAGGAAGTAGTCTCTGTGATGTCAAAGGCCCGCCCCCGGAAGCCCTTTGTGGGATTTCCCACCTCCTTTTGCTTGCGGCACCACAAGCAAAAGGAGGTGGGAAATCCCACAATGGGATTCCCCACTCTCCTTTCAGGCGGCGGCGTTTCATGGTGTTTGGCCGAACCCGAAACTTACCTGAACTTTTTTAAAAGTTCGGGTTTGGGTTTGGCATGCCGAACACTGCAAAGTTCGGCACAATCCCGAACTTTGCAGGTTCGGTTCACCCAACACTATATATTATACCTTCAGTTAAGTGCAGGGGTGGGTTCCTCCCAGTTTGGACTGAATCGTCCAAACTGATAGCAATCCTCTGGTGATGTCACAATAGCGTAATGGATCAATTTTTTTTACTGTTTTGAAGATTTTTCCTCTGCTGCTACTTGAAAAAATGCCCTCCCACCCACCCCTGGATTTATACTTACCTTTATTTCTTCACCTGAGGCACAGCTGATAAAGTCCTCAACTGTGTTTTGGGGTGATTATACTTACTGAACATGTACGGAAGCAGAATTGCATAAGGGGACATTGCATATGCACTTCTTCTGCTCACACATACAAAATGTCATGATGTGAACTGGTTGCAAAGATAAGTGGAACATACCCCTGGTAAGGTGGATATTATATATATAGAAGCAGACTTGTTTTTCAAGGTTTGAGATACTGGACATTGTTATTGATGTACTGTGTACTGTTTAGTAATTTGATATATATGGTGGTGGTAGGTGAGAAAGAGTAGGTGGATCAAACTACAGTGGTATCTCTACCTAAGAACTCCTCTACTTAAGAACGTTTCTAGATAAGAACTAGGTGTTAAAGATTTTTTTGCCTCTTCTTAAGAACCATGTTTTACTTAAGAACCCGAGCCCAGAAAAAATTCTCAGGAAATTTGAGAGCAGCACAAAGGCCCGGCCAGTTTCCTGTCATTACCCCTGGGTTTCTCTCTTTGGCGCAGTGTATGGGAGGCAGCCTCATGCCAGGTGTATGGGAGGTGCGTGCTCCTCCTCGCCACCTCAGAGTCCCTCTTTTTTTTTTAAGTTTTGGATTTTTTTGATTCCGCTCACCTCACCTTCTTCCTTTGGCAGTGACTGTCCTCCTCCTCTTCTTCCTCTTCCTCCAAATTCCAAGCTTTTATTTCTTTCCTAATGGGTTTGCATGCATTATTTGCTTTTACATTGATTCCTATGGGAAAAATTGTTTCTACTTAAGAACATTTATACTTAAGAACCTGGCCATGGAACGAATTAAGTTCTTAAGTAGAGGTACCACTGTACTTAGGAAAATCAGTCAGGAATGCCAATTGGAGTTGTTGTTGTTGTTTTTCTTACAAAAGTGGAAATGTAAAGAATTGTTCCTCTTTTTTCCGATTAATTGGGGGTGGAGATGACATGCCAACAGAGTTAAGTTAAGGCATTTTCTGAATTTTTGAAAGGGTGAATCTGAATGATTTTCCATCACTGGTATAGATGATAGATTCATTATAGCACGCACCTTCCCCTCTTACTATTAGTTAATTCCATCCTTCTAGGCTTTGCAAACTGATGTAGCCAAATAAATAAGTTGTTGATGCTCAGCCTTTACAACAAGATGTCATGCAGCCTCCAAAAATTCTTGCATCTGTTGGAATGAAGTACTGTGTAAGATTGCTGCTGAGCTGTATGCCAATCTGAGTCCCGAAGCCAAACTCTAGGTAAAAATCCCACGAAAATGTGCTTCTTATCATAGCATGTGATTTTGATAGCTGACTGACAACTTTATTTTCTCATATTTCCCCACAATAACAACAACAACAGTCCACAATGCCAGTGACTGGCTCATAACCACCCAGTCACCTACCATGACAAAGAGGAAGAATTCATAGTCTTTGGTTCCTAGGCCAGCATTTTTACCACTACTCCAAACTTCTTTTATACTGCCTGAATCACAACTGGGTAGCAAGCAGGAACTCTTAATAGGATCCTCTCAAAATCAAAATGTTTTTTTTTCTCCTCCAACCCCCTAAATATCTTTTCTGTCACATCATCTACCTGAGCAACTCAATGAATTAAGTAGACCTTAAGTGGACCTGCACCTGATCAAGTGCCTCATTGCCCCTTTGAAACTCTTTGATCAGAGTTTAAACCTCAATATCCTTGGGATACCCTCTTATAACACCCTCTTATAATTCAGGGGATATATTAGGCATTGGGATAGATAACTTTTCTTCCCCCTGGTGAAGGAGGAAATTCCACAAAACTCTACAACAATCAGGGAGGAATCTGTCCACTGTAAGGAGTGAATTCCAATTCCTGCCCCATCCCCATTTTCATATCACATGTCACTTACACTACAATTGATCCATAAGCATCTGACATCATGTCTAAATTTCACTCTCTTTGAATGCAAGGAGTTTATGATTGCAAGCCATTTATTCTCTCTCTCTTTCTCTCTCTCCCTCCCCCCCCCCACATTCTCTCTCTCTTTAACTAAAACCCTTTCAGCTTGTCTATTTTGCTGGAATGAAAACTGAACAAACCAAACACCCAGGAGATTCTCTCCCAAAGCCCTCAAGTTAGCAAGATCCCAAGTTTCTTTAAATAGCAGAAATTAGAGTTTGCTGCTGGGACGCACATATTGTGAAGCGTAACACCCCCACACACAGCCTGTGTGATTTGGCTGCATTTAGAGCATTCTGTCAGCATTATAAAGTTCTCAGAATCCACCTTCAGCATTTCCTGGGCTGCCCACACATGGTGCTTCACAAACAACTTCCAAATGAATCTGTCCTCTCAGCCTAAAATAAGGAACATCCATCATTTTAATTGTCTATGAAAACTGGTCATCTTCTGCCTTTTAAGCCAGAAAATGGACATAATTCTAGGTTTGTTCCTTTCAAGGTCACTACGTATTTTATTTCTTTGTTTGTCTGTCTGTCTGTCTGTCTGTCTGTCTGTCTGCCGTCCATCCATCCATCCATCCATCCATCCATCCATCCATTTAGACTTATATGCCGCCCAACTCCCAAAGGACTCTGGGCTGCTACATAAGTATAGCCTAACTAGGAATAAACTTTAGGGTAGGGAATATTCCTTAATCATCACACAGATATAGCTATAATGAAATTAAATTAAATTAAATTAAATTAAAGAAAATAAATGCTTTCCTTTTTAAGGCGGGAACTAGGAACATTATTTTAGGTTGACTCGTTTTATAATTTACCTCTAAATAATGATGATGATGGTGATGATGATGATAATGATGATAATAATAATAATAATAATAATAATAATAATAATAATAATAATATTGATCTGTATAACCTTTACATGTTATTCCTGTAGATTGAAAATGTGATGTTGAAAAACTTCCTCCAAAGGCAGGTAGTTTGTTCATGTCAGATCTGGATGAATCAGTAACCCTGTATCAGATCTCTCTGAGATTCAGGTACTATAAAGCAACAAAATGTGGATTCTCCCAATGCATAAGGACAGACATGCACTTATAAAAATTAAAACAGTTATAAAAATTTAAACAGTTCTCAAACTCTCCAAAAGAGAAAGGAGAAGAGAGAGAATGTGATTTTTCTAATTGTCAGCACTACCTTTAATCCCAGTGAATAATTTTTTAAAAATCTGTCTAATTACAACACTGGGGGAGAATAAACTGAAGACACATATTAAAATGTTATTTTAGTGATCAGTGCTCTCTCCTTGTTCTCCCTTCCAGACAGAAAATAAAGATTTTAATAAAGTTTGTGAGAACTGAAAGGAGGAGGGTCATCACTTGTTTCAGCTGCTGTGGCCTAGCGGTGCAGCTCTTGCTTCACAATCAGGAGGTTGCGAGTTCGATCCTAAGTAGGGGCAGATGTAGGGTCTCCTGCTTTGGCAAAAGGTTGGACTAGATGACCTCCAAGCAGGGGTTGGTTCCACTTACCCAAATCACCTTAAAGCATTTTGAATACATTCTTTTTCAAATACAAGACAATCTAAAAAAAGGTGGGCATTATAGTTCCCCACTAACTTTGATGGTCCATACAGTAATTAAAGGGGCAGAGGTAAAATAGCAGATCTCTTACTTCAGCCCTCATTTATTAAAAGAAACATATTCAGGGATTGAACAAAAGACATCTTATGAGAGTCTAATATTTTTAAATTTTCACTACTATAGCTGCCTTAGAGAATATAAGCACCTTTTGACACTTCTCTCTTCTCACTTTTAAAGGTATAAATTCTAAGTTAAAACAACTTTCAGAATAATAATTCTTTATTTGGAAATTGAATTCTTCAAAGATAGCTATAGTAGTATTATAAATGTTTGGTTTGATTCTTTGGTCATTTGTATGGGAATATTGCGTTGCAAAGGTATGGAATTAGCAGCACCCAAATTAGAGTGCAAGCATCTAATTTCATAGATGGGATGCCACAACAAAGTTTGTGATTGGCATCCATGTTGCAGCTTTCTACCATGTAGTCAAGGTTCAGCATTGTCCATAGATTCCATATATTAGGTCGCTCTAATATGGTGGATCACTAGCCAAGAAAGATGTTCTGCATAATGGCCCTCCAACTTTCATATGTCTTTCAAAGAAGATGTCATTTGTGCCAATCTTGCCTTTTTAAAAATAGGCATTAGAATTTTCTTCTTTTTTGTTTGCTATACAATTGCTTTATTTTTTCCTAATTTTTCATTTATTCTGAATGTAAAGCAGATTAAGAAAAGAGAGAGAGAGGGGCATATATATTTATCTTTATTGAAGTTGGATGTATATTACATTTTAATCTAAATGTTTTTGGTTGTAGTACATACCACACTTTCTTTGTTGTGTGTTCCCTATGTTCTACATTTGGGCTACTATATCTGTCAGAATTCCCAAAACACAACTGAACTTTGTATAAATTCGTAATGCATAGGTTCTAATTCAGGACATGCTTGGCTGACTTATCCCATTGTGTTCTGAGGGAGGCAAGAAATCAAAGAGACTAGGATAACTAATCCTGCATTCACACAATAAATAAATCAAAACCTGAAGAAAATTGAGAGTCAACAAAGCCTAGTTAAAGCACAGGATCATAAGTATTATTGGATTCAATCTTTACTGTATCTTTCTAAGGTTCACCTGTGATTTATGAGCTGGCAAGCTATCCTACTTTGTAACTTGTGCAATGACAATGAATTGGTGGCTGAGGGAAGGAGAGTTGGCAGGCTCTGAGGGCTCCAAAGTCTTTTATTTATTTATTTATTTGTTTGTTTGTTTGTTTATTAGATTTCTATGCCACCCTTCTCGAGGTGACTCAGGGCAGCATACAAAATTGAATACAACAATACATAAGAAATCTAAATAACTATAAAAGATTATGGAAATTTATTAAAAACATTTTTAAAAGACCCTATGTACAATCACACCCATTCATCCAGTCCAATCAAATCTAGTATCGGCCGAAGATAGTCTCATCACTCAAGGCCCCCCTGCCCACCAGCAGAGGTAAGTTTTTAAAGCTTTATGAAAGATCAGGAGGGAGGGGGTGGTATGTATCTCCAGAGAGAGTTCATTCCAGAGGGCTGCTGCCACCAAAGAGAAGGCTCTTCCCCTAGGCTCCACCAGTTGACATTGTCTGGCTGACAGGAACTGGAGAAGGCCGACTCTGTGGGACCGAACTGGCCGCTGGGATGCATAAGTCAGAAGACGGTCCTGAAGGTAATCTGGTCCTAAGCAATGTGGGGCTTTATAGATCATAACCAGCACTTTGATTTGGGCCCGGAGACCAATTGGCAACTAGTGCATCTCACAGAAGTGATGTTAAAATGTGAGCAGATTTTGGTAGTCCCACTATAGCTCACGCGGCTTCATTTTGCACAATTTGTAGTCTCTGAATACTCTTCAAAGGCAGCCCCATGCAGAGAGCATTGCAGTAATCGAACCTCGAGGTGATAAGGTCATGAGTGACTGTGAGAGGTGATTCCATATCCAGATAGGGCTGCAACTGGCACACAAGGTGTACCCGTGCAAATGCCCCCCTGGCCACAGCCGAGATATGGTCTTCTAAACTCAGCTATGGATCAAGGAGGACACCAAGTTGCGGACACTCTCTGAGGGGGGCAAAGCCCTCCCTGGGTAACAATAATAATTAAATAATAATTTATTAGATTTGTATGCCGCCCCTCTCTGAAGACTCGGAGTGGCTCACAATGGATGGACAGTTCATAATGGATGAACAGTTCGTATTGTCTCTGCGAGGTAAAATCCACAGCCACTCATTCTTGTTGAGTCTGAGCCTATTAACGCCCATCCAGACCCTGACAGTCTCCAGACACCAGCACATTACCTCCACTGCTTCACTGAGTGGACACATGGTGAAATGTATAGCTATGTATTAGCATACTGATTTGTTAGCAAATCATTCTCTCACACACACGCACACACACACACACACACACACACATCTTTCCAAGATTTTTAATAATTCTAGTGTAAACGTAAATGTTCTTTGTTAATTTCGGAACCAGACCTTTTATATTAATTTCATATTTAACATGTGTATTGATAGAGAGTATTTGCAATAACTAGCAATTGAAAGAGTAACTAGTGGAGAAGTGAGGATGTTTTTGGGATGTACTAACTTACAAGAAAAGATAAACAGCAATCTAAATCTAAGTCTGCGGAGAGGGGCGGCATACAAATCTAAATAATAAATAAATAAATAAATAAATAAATAAATAAATAAATAAATAAATAAATAAATAAATAAATAAATAAATAAATAAATAAATAAATAAATAAATAAATAAATAAATAAATAAATAAATAAATAAATAAATAAATAAATAAATAAATAAATAAATAAATAAATAAATAAATAAATAAATAAATAAATCAATCACGATGGCACAAAAATATAATTATGTGTCAGCCCAAAGGTAGAAAATCAGCCATGTTACATTGATTTTTTTTCTGGCCCTTGGGGTTCTTTTACCTATAAATAATATAGCAATAGCATTTAGACTTATATACCACTTCACAGGGCTTTTACAGCCCTCTCTAAGCAGTTTACAGAATCAGCACATCACCCCCAACAAGCTGGATCCTTGTTTTACCCACCTCAGAAGCATAGAAGGCTGACTCAACCTTGAGCCGGTGGTGTGATCTGAACTGCTGAACTACAGCTAGCAGTTAACTGAAGTAGACTGTAGTGCTGCACTCTAACCACGGTGCTACCTCGGCTCTATATAATTTTACACATCTTGAAAAGCCAAACTGTTCAAATCTGCATGTTTACTGACTCAGCTTCTGCTCCAGAATAAATGTTGCAAGGGCAATTCCTTTGGAGTTGCAATAGGAGAACTTTCCACAATCAGGAACACTCATCTCATTTGGCATTCTGTGTTCCATGTTGCCTCAGCTTCTTCTATCCAGCCTATCCTACAAAATAGACAACAAAATTTTCTGCACCCCCAAAATGGACAATTTATTCCTTTGTATTCCTCCTTCAGTACACAAAATATAATCAGCTGAACATAAAATGGGGTGACAGTGGGACAGGTTAAAAAGGTGGCCTTGGCCTCTAGTTTTGGTAACTCAGAGATGTCCAACTTATCAAGTTTAAGACTTCAGCTTTCAAAATTCCTATGGTCTAAATCAAGGGTCTCCAAATTTAGTCACTATAAGACTAATGGGCTTCAACTCCCGGAATTCCCTAGCCAGCATAACTAGCTGAGGAATTCTAGGAGTTGAAGTCTGTAAGTCTTAAAGGTAACAAGTTTGCAGTTGCCTGCTCTAGATCAAGAGAATTCTGGAGAATTCACGGAAGTGGGGGCACCACACAACAGTATGAAAATAATAATTATGATGATGGGCAAAAGTGATATGAAAAGGTCCCCAGTTACGTGGCTTAGGAACTCTCAAGATTCCCTGAAAATGATTTTTAAGCTGTACTGAGCCTGTTAAACAAGATTACTCTATGCGAAAGATACATCCAAGCAAAAGCATCTACAGTTCCCTTTTTCATTAAAACTTACTTTAAAATGGTCAGCAGTCTAGCTCTATTTCAGAAAATGCAGGAATTTTAGTATCATCTTATTAAGTCCTTGTCATTGCCAACCTTAATTAAAATTCATAAAATATCACATTCGCAGTAATACAGTATTTAGGACAACAGCTTCTGCTTTCTGTTAAAATATTTAATATTTTTTTCTAAAAATAATAACCAGTAGATTTGAGTAATAACCATTGGCTACATAAAAACCTTAGAACCCTTTAGTCTAGATATGTATTTAAAAATTTTCATCACCACTTGTGACAGGACTGGATAATTGGATGTTCAGAAATTAATTGTGTAGGATAGCTGTGTGTCATGCTTTTAAATAGGCAATTAATAATTCAGAACATGTGCGCTGTATCTTATCAGCTGTGCAAACTGTAGGCACTTGCTTATAGAAATGTCTTAGTTTGAAAAATTTATTTAAACTTGCCGATTTTTATTTTTAATCAGTTGCACATATGGAATATGAAGGCAATATGCATTCATGCAGTATATTTGCCAAGATGACTATGTTTCCAAATCAGATTTTGTTCAAATAAGCAATAATTTTTTAAAAGTTGACTTATTTCTTAATCAGCCTACGTAGTACATCTTTGCCTTTTTCTAGACAATGTTCTTCTAGAGCAAGTTTCTCCATCCTGAAATCTTCTATATAAAGTTAATTTTGCAGTATTTTATTAAACAAGCAACCTTCCCAGTTTCCTAAATTTCACTTAGCCTGCAAATTGAAGTTTCAACTCACCTGTTAAACCTGCATGTACTAGGTTTCGTGCTACCCATCTTCCTCACGGTTCAGAACAGATTGCAGAAATAAAATTAAAGCACAAGTTAAAACACTGTTAAAATAAACAACCCCTCTATTTTTTAAAACAATTGAAATGTTAAACCAATCAAGTAAAACAATTCAAATGGTTACAATCTGAGTAAATATCTTATTTTAAGTTCCCTCCTTTACCTAAAATAAAAGAAGGGATGCACATCACACATGTATAGGATTTAAATGACCAGTCATCTCAGTGTAAGTGAATCTGGAGGACTAAAAATACACAAACCATAAAATAACAATAATGTAATTGTTGTGGCCCGCCAGTGGTCAGTGAAGCTGGTGGCAGACTCTAACAATGAGGAGTTGGGAAGGTACATGAGCCAGTCCTGAAGTCTGGGGAAGGTTCTGATGAGTGCTCTATGTCAGAGGCAGACATGGAGTCAGGGCTGTCTGACAGTTATCAGCTACCTTCAGAGACGGAAAGAAGTGGAGCTGAAGAATAGCTGGAGCTTGTTCCTGATGTATGCATGCTATCAGGCTAAGGGAACAATAAAGGAACAAAAGTCAACTCAAGAATAAAAGCATAAGGGGACAGTGAATGGCCCCTCCCATAGAAAATAAATAGGAGAAAAAGGGAAGTGGTGCTTGCAGGAGACCCTTAGTTCATTAGTGTGAAGATTCGCTTGTCTGAGAGACTCCTTGCCAAGTAATAAATAATAATAATAATAATAATAATAATAATAATAATAATAATAATAATTTATTAGATTTGTATGCTGCCCCTCTCCAAGGACTCGGAGCGGCTCACAACAAGCAATACATAATGTACAAATCCAATATTAAAAGCAATTTTAAAAAACCCATTATAAAAACAGTCATACAATCCAGACAAACCATACATAAAACAGAAAAGATATGGGTATATCAATTTCCCCATGCCTAGCAACATAGGTGGGTTTTCAGGAGTTTGTGAAAGCAAGGAGGGTGGGGGCAGTCTTAATCTCCAGGGGGAGTTGATTTCAGAGGGCTGGAGAGAGAGAAGGCTCTTCCCCTGTGTCTTTGTATTTGAATATCAAGTATTTCCTTATACAGAATTGTGTCAAGAAGTTATTGGCCTGGCAACTATCCAAGGACTGATAAGGTCTGTGTTTGCAATTCATCCTTGAAAGACTGTTTGCCAGGACTTTGCTGGATGTGAATGCTAGGAATTCACATCAGCCAAATTAAAAAAGGGGGGGAGCGTTCGGGACAAGGAGTCTGACAAGGATGCAACTGAAGCTGCTAATAAACATCTCACATATCACCACAATATATATCATGCTCAACATGCATTCTGGCTGGGGAGAAACATTCATGATATTTCCAAAAGACCAACCATGTCATAGTCATCTAAATTTCAGGGAGGATGTTGTTCCATTAGACAGAAAGGATACATTTCATAGGTCTCATTCATGTGCCATTGTTTCACAGAAGGAATCAGAAGCATATTCACCTTGTCAAACCTGGTAGGAGAGGTAGAGAAAATTGTAAATAAGCAATTCTGCTGATAACTTTGCCTTGCCTTGCAGGATACAGGGCTTGATAAGTGATGATCGGTATCTTGATTTGCCCACAAAAAGCTACTGTTACATTGTGCATGAAACAGAGTGTTCTATGGATGCCCCAAACACACAAATTATAGCATTCTGGATTAATTACAAATGTTATAGTTACTATTGCATTGCAATAATCCAAATATGACGCTACTATGGTATGCCTGACTAAGCAAGCTTTCTGCTCCAGCATGTATCCACATTGCCTTTTCCCCAATGTGTTCCCCCTTATAGAAATCAGAATTAACCATAGATGTCAAACATACACTATTGCAGAACACACAACAGTTACCATATTAATTAATTGATTCATTATTTATTTATTTATTATTTAGATTTGTATGCCGCCCCTCTCCGAAGACTCGGGGCGGCTCACAACAAGATAGAACAAATCATAAATAATCCAAATAACTTTAAAATATTTAAAGATTTAAAAGAACCCCATATACTAACAGACACACACACAAGCATACCATGTATAAAATTGAACATGCCCGGGGGAGGTGTTTCAATTCCCCCATGCCTGACGGCAAAGGTGGGTTTTAAGGAGTTTACGGAAGCCAGGAAGAGTAGGGGCAGTTCTAATCTCTGGGGGGAGTTGGTTCCAGAGAGCCGGTGCCGCCACAGAGAAGGCTCTCCCCCTGGGGCCCGCCAACCGACATTGTTTAGTTGATGGGACCCGGAGAAGGCCCACTCTGTGGGACCTAATGGGTCGCTGGGATTCGTGCGGCAGGAGGCGGTCTAGGAGATATTCTGGTCCAGTGCCATGAAGGGCCTTAAAGGTCATAACCAACACTTTGAATTGTGACCGGAAATTGATCGGCAGCCAATGCAGACTGCGGAGTGCTGGTGAAACATGTAAAGTAGATGGGTGAACCAAAGTTAACTTGGATGAAGGCCCAAGGCTTTGGTTCAGGTCACTATAACCTTGGCTATTATTGCTTTCTGTATAATCAGCAGCTGCAGCTAAGATAAGGAAGTAGGGAAAATGTGTGGGGGGACTTGCTTACTGGAAATGTGTTTTTGGGCTTTTGTGTCTGTATACGGTTCTCTTTTTATGCTGGGAGAAACAGGATGTTCCCATGTACACATGCCAACTGATGATATATATCGAAAACTGTTATTTTCCACAAACTGTTATAGCCATATATGGCAACTTATGCTCCCCCAAGCTATTGTGTACTCCAAGGGTATAAAAGAGGGATTCTGACACCCATTCGGGGTTCAGGCCATTTATTTTGTTATCTTGTGCTTGAACCTGCGCAATAAACCTTTCCTTCATCTAAAGTGCTGGCTTCTGTCTCGTCAATTCTACAACATTTTCTGGCACCCCAGATGGGACAGTAAGCGAGGCGATATTTCGCTGAGGGTAGCCTGACCCCTCGGGCCCATCCGGGGGCCACTGCTGAATATTCTCCAGGCGCCACGGGGGAGCAAGCCTCCGGGAGACTGCAGTGACACCCCGCTGGGACCGACGGAGCTGACGGTGAGCCCAAGATCCCTTGAGGGAAGGAAAGGAGGTCTGAACGGATTGGTATCCTGGCCAGGAAGGTTTGGGAAGACGTCTGCAGGCGAGTATTTGTAAATTCAAGTGGTACCGGTCTCATTTGAAGATCGAAGAGGGGGTCTGATCACCCCCCTGGACTCGGGGCGATTGTCCTAACGAAGTCTGTGTAGGTTGTGTGGGTGGTTAAACCTTCGCGGTTCCCTTCAGTGACTGTTGGAAAGTCCAGCACTGTGGGCCGGAGGTAGTGTGGTTAGGGTAGAATGGGTGGTGGAGGAAGCGTTCCCAGTACCCCACTGGAATGCATGCTGAAGGGTTTTGATACTTATTTCAATCATAGTGATTACAAGCCCCCCCCCGTCCTAGGGCAATTAAGGAGAGGTTGCGTTTTTTATGCCAACAACAATGGCCTCATTTGGGGGTGGGGTGGCCACCGGAGGGAACGTTTAAAGACCAAATTATAGATGATGTGTGGGGAAAGATAGTTGTAAATGAGGAGCAGTACCCCAATCAGTTGCAATACTGTTGAGTTTGATTCCACCGAGGGCAAAGTGGTTTTCTGTGATAGATTTGAAGGATGCATTTTTTACGATCCCAATACATCCAATTAGCCAGCCGCTGTTTGCTTTTGAATGGGAGAATCCAGAGACGGGGGCTAAGAGGCAGTATGCATGGACTCGTTTACCTCAAGGTTTTAAAAATTCACCGACGTTGTTTGGGACAGCTTTGGCTAAGGATTTGGTATATTATGTACCTAGACAGCAAGGGGATACAATATTGCAATATGTAGATGATGTTTTGGTTACAGGGCAATCAGAGGATTTGTGTTGGGATAACACTAATGCTTTGCTTGTATTATTGTTGCAATGTGGTTATAGGGTATCCCGGAAAAAGGCACAGTTAGTGCAGGAGAAAGTGAGGTATCTTGGATATGACATTAAGCAGGGGCAAAGGGCACTAGGGCCAGAAAGGAAGCAAGCAGTATTGTCTATTGTGCCCCCAAGTAATAGGAGACAGTTGAGAGGCTTTTTGGGTTTGGCTGGCTTTTGTCGGATCTGGATCCCGAATTATGCCCTCATGGCTGCGCCTCTCTATACCTCCACGAAGGGGGGCAATAATGACCCGTTTGTTTGGGGGGATGAACAGAGAAAAGCCTTTGAGGAAATTAAAAGGGCGTTGGCCAGTGCTCCGGCATTGGCGTTGCCTAACTTGAATAAGCCTTTCAACTTGTATGTGGATACTAGGAAGAATATAGCTTTGGGGGTTTTAACTCAGCAGTTGGGCAGTTGGCAGCAACCGGTGGCTTATTTGTCAAAGCAACTTGATGGGGTGGCACAAGGGTGGCCGCATTGTTTGAAGGTTTTGGCAGCTATTGCCGAATTGGTACAAGATTGTAATAAGCTGACCTTTTCTAGTACTGTTTGTGTCAATACCCCACATGCTGTGCAGTCTATTTTGGATCAAAAGGGTCATTTGTGGGTGAGTAGTCAGAGGTTGGTGAAGTATCAGGCAATGATGATTGAAAATCCTAATGTGAGGTTGGCGATATCAAATACCTTGAACCCTGCTACTTTGTTGCCAGTGGAAACTGGAGAAGGAATAGAGCATGATTGTGTGCAAGTACTTGAAGAGGTATATTCCACACGGCCTGATCTATCTGATGTTCCTTTACAAAAGGCAGATCGTAATTGGTATACGGATGGTTCTAGTTATATGCATGAGGGATATCGAGTGGCAGGGTATGCAATTGTGGATGATGAACGCGTCATCGAGAGTGCACCATTAGGAGGGGGGTATAGTGCACAAGTGGCGGAATTATGGGCTTTAATCCGTGCCCTGGAGAGGGCTGCAGGTGAAACGTTGAATGTTTGGACGGATAGCAAATATGCATTTTTGACATTGCATGCCCATGGAGCTGTATATAAGGAGCGAGGTTTTCGGGATTCAGCTGGGAAATTTATTCAGCATGGTCATTTGATTCAGCGCTTGATTGCAGCAGTCCAACGACCTAAGAGGGTGGCGGTGATGCATTGTAAGGGGCATCAAAGGGGGGATGATATGGTGGTGCTTGGGAATCGGGCCGCGGATGCAGAGGCTCGGGCGGCTGCCCTTCGGGATGGCCCGAGACCCGACCTATCCATACATATAGCCCAGGATTTGGGAGTGATACCGCCTACTCTCACTCCGTCTTACACAATCACGGAATGTGTGAGGGCGGTAAATGATTTGAAGGCGGTTGTTAAGGATGGCTGGTATGTTTTACCGGATGGTCGAATATATGTACCGGCTTCAATGACTTGGCAATTGGTTCAGCTCTCGCATGATGCCACCCATATGGGCAAGACTGCTTTGGAAACGGCTTTGAGTCGAGATTATTATGTTGATAGGTTGGCTGGAATAGCTAATAAAGTGGTGCACCAATGTGATACATGTGCCAAGGTTAACCCTAGGCAGGGACCAGTCATACCGCCCGGGGCTATACCAGTTTCATATTTTCCCATGGATACAGTAATGATTGATTTCACTGATATGCCACGTTGTGGATTTTACAAGGCGATGTTGGTGGTTGTAGATAGATATACTGGGTGGCCCGAGGCTTTTCCTACTAAAACCAAAAAGGCTAGGGAAGTGGCTCGGATTTTACTTAAGGAGATTATTCCGCGGTTTGGGAGTCCTTCATTTATTTCTAGCGACAACGGGCCGGAATTTGTTGATCAAGTAAATCAAGGAGTGGCGGAGGCGGTGGGTATCAGATGGCGTTTCCACAGTGCATTTCACCCTCAATCAGGGGCTCCTGTTGAGAGGATGAATCGCACTTTGAAGGAGAGGATTACTAAGATTTGTACGGAATCGCATCTGAAGTGGCCGGACGCTTTACCATTGGCCCTTTATTCCATAAGGAGTGCTCCGAGAATGCAGCACCGGCTTTCACCTTATGAGCTAATGTTTGGGCGTCCACCCACTCTTCTTCGGAGAAATTTGGCTGGATGGCCTGAATTGGGCCATAAGGGGGGAGTGTGGACTTTGGAAATGGTACAAGAATTAAATAAGCAAGTTGAAAAACTTAGACGATATGTATTAGAACAATCCCCCCCAAGGCTTGTAACCAAGTGCCATGCCTTTCAGCCGGGGGACAGGGTGTGGGTGAAGCATTGGAAGAAAGAGCCATTACAGGGGAGATGGAAGGGGCCATATGTTGTAATCATGTCATCTCCCCTTGCTATTAAGATAGCTGAGTCCAAATCTTGGATACATTGGTCTCGAGTGAAGAAAGCAGCAGATGAGGAATGGAGGGTGAAACTGACTGCTGATCCAATGAAATTGAAGCTTACGCGAAAGTGATCTTGAATAATATCCTCTTCTGCTTTGCTTTCGGTGTATTAATTGCTGTGAGTTTTGCTTTTAGTATATATATATATATCATAAATTAATACAGGTTGTGGGACGAGGAAAGGCCACTCTGCAGAGACCTTACCGGCAACAGGTCTTCAACGCACAGTGGTGAAGACAAAGCCCCCCCTGCTAAACCACACCGGAAGCTGGTTTTCAACGCACGGGAGAAGCTGGGATGAAGGGGTCAAGGGGTTTTGGGATATATATATTGCTTTTGCTTTTGGGTTTTGTTCATGCTAATCATGTATGTATTCACAATTTGGGACAATGGAGCCTGTCTGGCGAGGAACCTGGGATTACTCAGTCATATGTGGTGGGGTCTGGTGAATGTGATGGGTATCCTCCCATCAAGATAACTCCCAGCTGTTGGGTTGGTGTTATGCCTCACCCGTGTCAGTATGCTCAGGCTTTTGACAAAATAATGACAGAAGTATGTTTGGTTAGGCAACATACCAATCCGGATGCTTGTTATCATATAGGATATATCTTGAGGAGGGGAATGTGTGCGGACACCCAGCCGATTGGGCCACAGAGTATTAGTGATTATATAACATTGGATTGTGGACCCCCAATGTTTTGGGGGTGGGATACAATTGTTACGGTGGAGCAGTTGAAACCGGGCTGGAAAGGCACTTGTATTGTGCGTTTCCCACCGGTAGCGACTGGGCATCGACGGGGACAGAATACACGAAAGAAACAAAGGGGTAAAAAGAATAGGAGAGTGTCTCGTAGTGTTGACTATAGGAAAAGGGGAAATCCGGGTACTTGCATAGAGTGTTTTGTTTATGAGGATGTTTTTACGTCAACATTTGGGATCCCCTCGTCATGTACGCAATTTGACTTCACTCCATGTCATTATTCTGGGAAGGAATATAGCAGGTGTAATGGGACACAGGGTGTTTTGTGTTATAGGCGTTCAATTACTCCTGCTCGTACTCCCTCGAACCACGTGGCACCGGGATCAATTGCCCCTCCTTCGTTGGATGAGTGTACACCATGCGTTACGAAGGCTAAAATAGGGATCCGAACTGTTCACACTATAGTATACCACACTATGAGACCTAAGGAATGTGCCCCAACAGGGCGGAATTGTATTGCAAATGGAACAATGTATAGTCTTTGTATGCAGAAAGGGAATGTCAAGTGTTATGATCCTAGTACTCCAATACGTCTGAATTTCACGTTGTGGGTAGGACGACCATCTGATGAGTTCAGGGACTACCTCACTTGTCATCCTGTGGTGGATAGAACTTTGGCGCCTGTGATATTCACATTTGATGCTTGCAAAGCCTTGAGTAATAATTATGGTAGTGCACATGGGTCACACTGTGGAAATGATGGATGGATCCAGACATATCAATTAAATGAAAAGTATTTGTGTGAGGTAGATCCCGCCAGTGATAATGCGGATACAGGGAGATGGAATCCGTGTGGCAATACAGATAACTGTTCTGGATGGAGTTGTGTGTGTGCGTACACTGGGGATATTGAGAAAAACACTTATAAAGGGTGTCCGTATGTACGGTCTTTTAGGAGGCTCTTTGGAAACATTGTACAGATAGAGGTTGATCGTTCTATTCCCTCAGGAACTACGTTTGCCTTTGGCATAAATGGGCTAGGAAGGGATCCTATTACCTATCTCTCCGTTAAAATGTGGAAGGTGGTTGCAGGGGAAGTGCGAACCTTGGGGTGGTCTGTTTATGATTCCCTTAGGAAACTGGAAAAACCCCTGCCAATCAGTGATACGGCCAAAAATTTGTTTGTTGAACTGGCTGAGAAAGTAGCAAAGACACTGACTGTTAGGAATTGTTTTGTGTGTGGAGGGACGAATATGGGGGAACAATGGCCATGGGAGGCCTTGGAGGCGGAGCCCCTTGTTTTTAATAATCTGTCTGTTACTGGCAACATAACTAAGAGGGAAAGAGTGACAGGAACCATGTGGACTTTAACCACTAACTTAGTGGGTAGAAATTGCTTTATGAGAATGGGTAATGTGAATGTTGGGCACTTGATTTGTTTGGGATATTGGGATTTAGCTTATGAAAAGTGGATTTCCCCGGGGAATGCTACTGAACCTGTGAAATTTGATAATACAAATCTTAAATACCTTGGGTCTGTAGGTCAGGGGGAAGAATGGGTAGCTCCTCAGAATATGTATTGGATATGTGGCAAGATAGCCTACGAAGCCCTACCTAGTAATTGGTCTGGCTCCTGTGTGTTAGGCTGGATTAAACCTTCATTTTTCTTATTGCCGATAGCGACTCGCCAAATGTTAGGTGTCCCCCTGTATGAACCCATTGGCCCACGCGACAGAAGACGGCGAGATATAGAGGACACAGATAACCAGGATAATACCTTTTCTGGGTTCCCTTGTAAGACCTTGGCTGAATATGAGGAAAGTGAGGTTTGGAGCTCAGAACGGATTGTGTGTACATATGGGAAGGCTACGTGGGCGGAGGATGGGTCCTGGGGATACCGGACGCCGGTTTATATGTTAAATAGGATCATTCGGCTACAGGCAGTCCTTGACTTATCTGGAAGGAGGATAGATTTTGCTTTGAATTATCTATCGGAAACATCTACCAAGCTTCGGACTGCTGTGTATCAAAATAGATTGGCATTGGATTACCTCCTGGCGAAGGAGGGAGGAGTTTGTGGGAAGTTTAATCTTTCCAATTGCTGCTTACAGATAGATGATACTGGAAAGGTAATTAAGCAGCTCACTAAGGAGATACGACAATTGACCCATAATCCAGATCAGGTATGGAAGGGCATTAATTTGAAAGATATGTTCGGTACTTGGTTTCCTAAGTTGCCTGGGTTACAGGCAATAGTGGCATTTATTGGGTTAATTGCTGCGGGCTGTGTACTTTTACCTTGTATCTTACCTGTCTTCATTAAGACTATATCCAATAGTTTATCATTACTGGCTGAGCGTAAAGCTACTGCTCAGGTTATGGCTATGTGGGAATTTGCTAAAGATCGTAATGAAGCTGAATATGCTGCATTGGATGCGGAAACTGCGGAAACTGAGTATGCGACTCTCCTTGCTGAGGAAGCAGAGTCGCAAAGGGGGGAATAAAGTAGATGGGTGAACCAAAGTTAACTTGGATGAAGGCCCAAGGCTTTGGTTCAGGTCACTATAACCTTGGCTATTATTGCTTTCTGTATAATCAGCAGCTGCAGCTAAGATAAGGAAGTAGGGAAAATGTGTGGGGGGACTTGCTTACTGGAAATGTGTTTTTGGGCTTTTGTGTCTGTATACGGTTCTCTTTTTATGCTGGGAGAAACAGGATGTTCCCATGTACACATGCCAACTGATGATATATATCGAAAACTGTTATTTTCCACAAACTGTTATAGCCATATATGGCAACTTATGCTCCCCCAAGCTATTGTGTACTCCAAGGGTATAAAAGAGGGATTCTGACACCCATTCGGGGTTCAGGCCATTTATTTTGTTATCTTGTGCTTGAACCTGCGCAATAAACCTTTCCTTCATCTAAAGTGCTGGCTTCTGTCTCGTCAATTCTACAACACATGGGCATACCTAGGTAAGCCCATGACTGCTCTCGCAGCTGCATTCTGCACGATCTGAAGTTTCCGAACACTTTTCAGAGGTAGCCCCATGTAGAGAGCATTACAGTAGTCGAACCTCGAGGTGATGAGGGCATGAGTGACTGTGAGCAATGAGTCCCGGTCCAGATAGGGCCGCAACTGGTGCACCAGGCGAACCTGGGCAAATGCCCCCCTCGCCACAGCTGAAAGATGGTTCTCTAATGTGAGGTGTGGATCGAGGAGGACGCCCAAGTTGCGGACCCTCTCTGAGGGGGTCAATAATTTTCCCCCCCCAGGGTAATGGACGGACAGATGGAATTGTCCTTGGGAGGCAAAACCCACAGCCACTCCGTCTTATCCAGGTTGAGCTTGAGTCTGTTGGCACCCATCCAGGCCCCAACAGCCTCCATGCACCGGCACATAACCAACACATTACTTATAATAATATAAGTAATGTGCTGAAACAGGGAATCTTGTAAGTAGCTGATTTGTACAACTTTGTAAGCATGTTGAATTGATCTCTGAAGGCAATTCAGCACCATTGAAGTTATGGGATATTGGGGAAATATATAAATATTGCTTCATTTTGGGTCAGCTGCAGTTTCGGAACCATTTTTCAGGATCCAATGCATAAAGAATCAATGATAGTCACCCAGACTGAAGTGCAGGAGTCACCAAAGCCAAATATGTCTTCTTCAGATAGGATGAAGTTGGTTATCCAATGTTAAAACTGGATCCAGGAAACCATAACAGCCGGGAACACAGTTCTTAAGGAGAACTGTAACTTCATGTATTTCACCCAAATATCTCTTTTAGTTATTTTCCACAACTGTGGAACTGTAGTTCAAAATCTGAGATGATCCTTTCCAATGGTTTCAAACAGAATTCAAGCAACATGAACAACAAGATAAAAACATAAAGGGAGCTACGGGATAATTCCAGGAGAATCAAGAGAAGTCAGTGAGATAGAAAGATAATAGCTATAAAGGGATATTTCCAGTTCCAATTTCATCAACTACTTCAAGCAAGATACCTTGCACAATACCAAACACTACTAAGAACTCCATATATTGAGGCTAACTGCAAGATCTCTCCTCTCTTCCTCCAAGTGAGGATCAAGATAAACTCTTTCATTTAAAACTCTAGAGTGAAGCTGCATAGCACTGTTTCTCAACTAATAAGTCAAATACAAAATATCACTCTCATCCACTGTTGTTAAAATCAGAGCAGTTCAAAAATGTTTCTTCAACTCTCACCTCCCTAAACTCCCACCTCTCTTAAGACAGTGATGTACTGTACATGTACAAAAGATATATCAATGATCTCAGTGAACACTGGTTAGATGAAGTCTTTTGAGGTCCCTATAAGCCAAACTACAAACATTTCCAAAAATCTAACATTCCTAGAAAGCTGTTCAAAGCATTAGCAACAGTAACATGGAAATAACGCCGGCTGACTCACCGGCCCCACGGCGATGTTGCTGAAGGGCCGGGCAGACTCGGACCCTTCAGATGGCGGCCGCCATCTTGTTTTCGGCCGAAATCTCGCGAGACGAGATTTCGGCCGGGAATGCCCTGCCCACGTGGCCGGGCATGACGTCGGGTCCGGGCGGGGCCTGCTGGCCCTATTTAAGGGGCAGCAGGCCGGGAAACAGCCTTTTCGCCCGGACCTGGTTGCCTGAGCAGACACTTCTTTGGTGCTGCTCGGCCGCCATTTTGGTCTCCCTCGTGTTGCGGCCGCCATTTTGTGGCCTACCGAGGGGGCGAAAAGCGCGGAGGATCGAAGCCAACGAGGTTTCTCTGAGGCGCGATCATTGTTACTTGGTTTTCCTGCTTCAAGACGTCGTCGAGGCCTTGCTCCTCTCCACGGAGGCTGTCTTCAGCGATCCCCCTCGGGCCCGAGGGGGACTGGTAACCTCCTCCCGGCTGGGAGGAGGGCGCGGTGGGGGGGGGTGTTTGGTCTGGGCCCCCGGTCTTGGGCGGTTGTTGTTCCTGGATTGCAGGCCTTTCAGGCCTGCCTGCGCAAGGAGGCTTGCCAATAGCAATAATACACTAAGCAATAAATACTGTGTCCATATAAATATAATTGGAAGTATTATACCCAATAAAGGGGTTGAGGGGGTAGCAGGGGCTCCCAGGCCCTAGGTGGGCCCTGTGGTAGGGGAGTTGGGCCTGCCACTCGTGCTGGGGGTTTCGGCCTAGGTGGTTTTAGTGGCTCATTGCTCACAAAGGAAAAAGTGTGATGGCTCCTAAGAAGAGGCCTGCCACTGCTCCTATGGCTCCGCCAGCAGCGCGCCCCAGGAGGGCCCTTAGGCCTTCTGCCCGGGCCCGGGCCAGCAGGGAAGGGACTGCTGGGGTGGTCCCTGAACAGGGGGGGGTGGTCTCGTTGCCACCTGCCCCTCAACCTGATTTTTCTCCTGCTATGTCTTGGGCCAGGGTGTTGGAGAGGCTCGATGAGCTCGAGCAGTGGAGGAGCGGTGCGGTTCCCGGAGCGTCCAGCGATCAAGTGCCCGCGGCGTTGGGGAGAGATCCGGCGGCGGCCCAGGCTGGGCAGCCGGCTCCGTTCGGATGGCAGGCCCCTGCAGGGCCGATGGCGGCTTTCCCGGGCCCCTCACCATTGGGCCCCCCGTGGATGTCTTCAACCCCGTACGGGGCAGGTGAGGCCGCACCACACACCACATCCCTTTCTTTTCTTCCTCCCCCCGCCCCGGGTTTTCCCCCGGCGGGGGTCGGGAGTGGGTCCAGCTTTTTGCGGTCCCCCGCGGGCACCTGCGGGCAGGTGTGGGCTCCGCCGGTTCCTCCTCCGGGGCCGCCGGCGGCCAGCGCTGCTCCATTGTCTGGGACGGGTCCTGCGGGGACACCAGCCACCGCCAGGGGCTGGTGCCAGGGGCAGGGGGGTGGGTTCCTCCAGCCCCTCCTGTCATGCCCCCGCTCCCAGTTTTCCCCTACCCCCATGGGGCGGGTGTTTTTGGCGTGGCGGCCAACTCGGTATGGGACCCCTTCGCTTGTATTAAAGCGGGGGCCATACCGTGCGGGCTGCCGTCCACCCCTCTAGGATGCCACCTTCACCCGTCGGTCAAGGAGGCTATTTGGCGGGGCGAATACGTTGATCTTTTTTCGCTTTTGAACCGTGAGGTTCCCAAGCAGGAGAAAGAGATTGTCCCGGGGGAGAAAACGAAGAAGACCAAGGTAACGAAATGCTTCAGCTCCTGGCTGTATGCCTTTCTTACCTATGGGTCAGTGGTGATCCAACGGCAGCCGGCTATGGCCTCTGCCATGTTTAAGTATATAGACTTAATTGCCAGGGCCCACTTTGAATATAAGGGCACCATCTGGCGCCATTATGATAAGGGTTTCCGCATGAGGATGTCGGTGGAGCCCAACTTGCCGTGGGATATGGTGGTCCCGGACCTGTGGTTCCGGGCCACGCATATGTCCGGGAAGGAAGGGTGTGAGCGCACGGATAGTGGGCACTTTATGGAGGAGGAGCCTGGCGCGGCTTCGCCGGCCAAGGCGACTCCGGGTGTGGCTGGCAAGGGGGCCTCGCCCGCTTGTAATGAGTTTGCTGCAAAAGGGGCGTGTTTTCGTCCCTTTTGTAAGTACAAGCATGCCTGCGGGAATTGTGGGGGGTCCCATGCGGCTTCAGTCTGTCCCCGCCCCAAGAAAGGGGCGGAGAAGAAGGGCGGGGGTCCAGGAAAACCTCCCCCACCAGCTGGGGGAAAAGGGGCCCAGCCCAATTAATGTTTCTGTGCTGGAGGGTTGGTTGATCGACTACCACCCTCGCCCGAGAGCCGAGTTGCTCTTGAGGGGCTTCTCCGAGGGATTTAGGATCCCTTATGTGGGTATTAGGAGGGCCTTCATGTCCGACAACCTCAGGTCGGTTGTCGGACATGAAGACATTGTACGGGCTAAGATTCGAAAGGAGGTGGCTGAGGGCAGGGTCCTTGGGCCCTTCCCGGAGCCGCCCTTTCCGAATCTTCGTGTGTCCCCCTTAGGTGTGGTCCCCAAAAAGGCGAGTGGTGAATTTAGGTTGATTCACCATTTGTCTTTTCCGAAAGGGGAGTCAGTGAATGATTTCATTCCTGACGAGCTTTGTTCTGTCCGGTACGCATCCTTTGATGCGGCCGTGGCTATGGTTAGGGAGTGTGGGGTGGGGGCCCTTATGGGTAAATGCGACATTAAGTCGGCATTTCGGCTCCTCCCCATTCACCCAGGCGACTTCGAGCTGCTGGGCTTCCATTTCGAAGGTGGGTTTTATGTGGATAGGGCATTGCCGATGGGCTGCTCTATTTCCTGCTCCCTTTTTGAGAGCTTTAGTACCTTCCTCGAGTGGGTGCTCAGGAGGCGGAGTGGCCTGGGGTCCGTCGTTCATTACCTTGATGATTTCTTGATGGCCGGGCCTGCGCAATCGGAGCAATGCTTTGCTTTGATGCGGGACTTCGAAGCCCTTTGTGCTCAATTGGGGGTGCCTTTAGCCTCCGAGAAGACCGAAGGCCCTGCCACCAGGATTACCTTCCTTGGTATTGAATTGGATTCAGTGGAGCAATCTTCCAGATTGCCCCTGGATAAGTTGATTAAAATCAGGTCCAAGCTTGAGGCGGTCCTGGGCTGCAGGAAGGTTACTCTTCGGCAGCTCCAGGAGTTAGCTGGGATTCTTAATTTTGCCTGTCGGGTAGTGGTGCCTGGCAGGGCTTTTTCTCGCCGGTTGTATGATGCGATGAAGGGGCTAAGTTTGCCCCACCATCGTACCCGCCTATGTGCAGGGGTCAGGGCTGACCTCTGCGTGTGGCGGGAGTTTTTGGAACGTTTTAACGGGTTGTCGTTTTGGCGGCAGGAGCTTCTTTTGGAAGCGGAGCTGCAGCTGTGTTCCGACGCCGCAGGGACTTGCGGTTTTGGGGTAGTGTTAGGTGACCAGTGGTGCTGGTCGGCATGGCCTCCGGAATGGAGTGCCTGTTCATTGGTTAAGGACTTAACTTTTTTGGAGCTCTTCCCCTTAATAGTGGCCTTAGAGCTCTGGGGAGAGCAGTTCAGGGATAAGACTGTGCATTTTTGGTGTGACAATCTAGCGGTTGTCCATGTTGTGAACGCCCTGTCCTCTAAGAGTGATAGGGTGATGCGGCTTGTCCGCCATTTTGTGCACAGGTCCTTGTCTTTGAACGCCTTGTTTTTGGCTAGGCACGTCCCTGGTTTAGATAACGGGGTGGCTGACGCCTTGTCCCGTGGTCAGTTGTCCAGGTTTCGGACCCTGGCCCCGTGGGCCCGAGAGTCGCCAGAGGTGTTTCCAGCCCACCTGTGGAGCCTGGGCGGGCTCTCGAGAGCTGGAGAGACGAGGCCTCCAGGGCGATCGCCTTATCGGTAGCTCCTAGCACCCTGCGAGCTTATCAGCGTGCAGGTAAGGAGTTTGGGGATTTCAGGCTGGGTAGGGGTTACCCCCATAGCTGGCCTGCCCCGGTTGAGCACCTAGCTGAATTCTGTGTCCTGCTGAAGGGGCGTGGCCTTTCAGTGAGGACTATCAGGGCTAGGTTAGCCGGCCTCGCCTTTCTGTCCAAGGCGGGGGGGTTTGGTGATTTTACGGGTGATTTTCGCATCCGGAGGATGCTGGAAGGTTGGGTGAGGGAGCGACAGGGGTTCCCCTCTGACACTCGTCGGGCCCTGACGGTTCAGCAGCTGTCTCTGATTAATCAGACATTTGGCAGTCTGTGTGCCTCTCCTTACGAGGCTCGGCTGTTCAGGGCAGCGACTTGCGTTATGTTTTTTGGGGCCCTTAGGGTCAGCGAGGCAATGGCCTCCTCACAGTCTGACTTGTCGCTCCGCGCCTTCCAGCTCGCTGATCTGACCTTTAGACAGGGGGGTGTCTCTCTTTTGGTGAGACACTCCAAGACAGATCAGTTACACAGAGGGGTTAGACTTGAACTTAGCGCAGCCACCGATAAGTCTGTTTGCCCGGTGGCTGCTTTGCAGCAATTTTGTGTTTTGCGCGGGTCAGGGCGTGGGTACCTTTTTATACACCAGGATGGTTCCCCCCTGACCCGGTATCAATTCTGGGCGATAGTGTCTAAGGCTATGTCTCAGGTAGGCATGGATCCCGCCGGCTATGGAACGCATTCGTTCCGTATCGGCGCCGCCACTAGCGCGGCACTTTCTGGTCTCCCGGCCCAACGGATTCAGGAGATCGGCCGCTGGCGGTCAGCGGCATATTTGGGTTATGTTAGGCCCGCTGAGGATCCGGGGCAGGGTTTAGGCTAGGTAACCTCTCTGTGTGTGTCCTCTTCCAGGTTCCCAGTCCAGGCAGAAACCGACGGCGCTGCTGTGTGGCCACAGCATGGTCTTCTGGGCCGGCCGCTCAGCAGCCAGAAGTGCCATCGGGACCCAGCTGTCGTTGGGACGGTGGGTCAATGTTGTGTGGATGGGCCGGAGGGGTATGCGGTGGGAGGGCCTCCTACCGACGCTGCTGGGTACTCAGCATCTCAGGGCGGTACCCGGCGCTGCTGGGCGGGCGGCTACCCAGGGTCGCGCCCAGATGGGACTGGGTGGTCGGCAGCCCATAGCCGCACCCAGATGGCTGGTCTTGCACCTCGGTGGCAATGACCTATGCCTGCTTGGTGGTCTACCGTTGATCGTCCAGGCGCGCGAAGACCTGCGGCGGCTTCGCACGTTGTGGCCCACCACGCAAGTGGTGTGGTCAGAGATCCTCCCACGGATCGTTTGGAGGGACGCCATTTCCCTTAGGGCCATCCACCGGGTTAGACGTAGGGTGAATAAGGCCGTGGGAAAAACTGTCAAAGAATTAGGGGGGATTGTAGTTGCCCATCCCCTCATCACTGTAGATCGGCCGTGGCTTTACCGGGCCGATGGCGTTCACCTGTCAGAACAGGGGAACGCCATTTTCTTACAGGACCTGCAGAGGTCTCTGCGTGAGCTGGCGCAGATAGAGGGGGGAGTCGGGGGGCCAAGATAGAGATCTGACCCCCGCTCCGTGGCAGGTTAGGGGCGGAAATCTGGGTGGTTTCAGCAACTGCGCGTTCTCCCTTGGGCATCTTTGGGGATGATTGACAGGTTCTCTCCAAGACCATGGTGGGTGCTACCTGCGCACTTGGGGGGAACCTGTCTTTGGGTCCCGCTATTGAAGTCCCAGGGTAGGGGTGAGCCGGCGGGACCCCCCTCATGCGAGTGTATGGCAGGGTCTCAGGTGAGGGAGAGGTCCCTCACCTGGACCAGCATCGATTACGCCCATAGTTGCCCAGGAATGTTGACCTTTTACGTCATTTCCGCCCCGGAAGTGTTTGTTTGACCCTGCAGGTCCATTGGTTCCGGGTCATAGTTAAGTATGTTGATTTATGCAAATTTATGCTAATTCATGCTAATTTAATTAATAAATTATGCAAATTTATTATAATAAAAATGACCCAAGTTTAAATCCAGCTCTTGTGTCCGAGTCGTTACTCCGTCTCTTCTGCAATAACGCCGGCTGACTCACCGGCCCCACGGCGATGTTGCTGAAGGGCCGGGCAGACTCGGACCCTTCAGATGGCGGCCGCCATCTTGTTTTCGGCCGAAATCTCGCGAGACGAGATTTCGGCCGGGAATGCCCTGCCCACGTGGCCGGGCATGACGTTGGGTCCGGGCGGGGCCTGCTGGCCCTATTTAAGGGGCAGCAGGCCGGGAAACAGCCTTTTCGCCCGGACCTGGTTGCCTGAGCAGACACCCACCTGCCCTTCCCTATTTTGCAGTGTGCCTAGGGGTCGCCTGCGGGGGCCGAATGGGAATTTTTTGCAGCCTCGCCCATTAGGCCAGGCTGTTTTTTCGCCCATTCCACACTGGGGAGATGGATGTGCGGTTAGGGGGTGTTTGCATTTAATTAGGTTAATTGGCTTACCTCTGGTCATTGGGTAGGCAGGTTAGGGGCGGAAATCTGGGTGGTTTCAGCAACTGCGCGTTCTCCCTTGGGCATCTTTGGGGATGATTGACAGGTTCTCTCCAAGACCATGGTGGGTGCTACCTGCGCACTTGGGGGGAACCTGTCTTTGGGTCCCGCTATTGAAGTCCCAGGGTAGGGGTGAGCCGGCGGGACCCCCCTCATGCGAGTGTATGGCAGGGTCTCAGGTGAGGGAGAGGTCCCTCACCTGGACCAGCATCGATTACGCCCATAGTTGCCCAGGAATGTTGACCTTTTACGTCATTTCCGCCCCGGAAGTGTTTGTTTGACCCTGCAGGTCCATTGGTTCCGGGTCATAGTTAAGTATGTTGATTTATGCAAATTTATGCTAATTCATGCTAATTTAATTAATAAATTATGCAAATTTATTATAATAAAAATGACCCAAGTTTAAATCCAGCTCTTGTGTCCGAGTCGTTACTCCGTCTCTTCTGCAATAAGCCAATTTCAATTCATATGAAATTCCAGATCCACAGTGAAGTTCCAGGAATATTTACAGTGCAACTCTTATGCTTTAATGTTTTAAAGAGTAATATTGAATCTAATCTTCTGTGATTTACTGGTAATCCTCAAGAAATAAATGGGAGTCTTTGTGAGAGTCTACTGTGGCCTTTCAAGTGGCCTAAAATTAGTATTCTCTGCAAATGCTAGTAAGAAAGCAGTCCACTAGTTAACACTGTAAAACTTCACAAAGCAGTCTCTTGTCCTTGGGCAATTATTTTAAAAGATTAACTGCAGCTGAAGTTCCTGAAACATTGACTGATTGATTATTTGTGAGTTGAGGAGGTAATGAACTTGACAAATTTGTATGCACTGGGCAAGAATGCCAGAAACAGTGTCGGGCCTCATTTATTGACCTGGACTCTTTAACTCTGTTTGGCTAGGCAGAGAATCTGACGTACCACTTGAACACACAGCACAGCGGAACAAGAAAAGCAATTGGAACATTTTTTTTCAAAAGAAAAAGCATAACATGTTTGAAATGAAAGCTGCAGCTCCCATTTCAGGCAGTGGAAGTGTGTTTCGTTAGATAAAATTCTGTTATCCAAGATGGGCAATGCATCAGATTCCCTCCAATGTTAAAACAAAGTTTTAGTACAATAGTTCAACTTGAATATTTTTATTTTTGTGCAGTGACACCCCCACCCCCAATTTAAGATGCTGGGAAATGGATTATATATCTCTGTGTGTTTTTAAAAGGAAAACAAAAACATTTGATGAAGCACTTAAGGGTAATATTTATCAAAGCCTATACAAGGAGATGCTCTCCTGCATAGTACAGTAATGTCTCTTTTTCTTGGCATCCCACGTGTACTTAAATTTAAGGGAACCTATTACCCTTAACCTTAGGATTCTTTAAAAAGAAAATGAAATTGTAGAATATAAGCAAGGAAGATAAATCTATTCAAAGACTGCCCTCCCCAAAGTTTTCCAGATTAGAAATGATGGGCAGCCAGGAATGCTGCAGAAAGAGCAAGAAATGTAAAGTTGAAAGAGAGTGGAAAAAAAATTCTAAAGCATTCTGAAAAAGTAGTAATAAAAATAGCCTTTTTCTCCAGAGGGAAACCATTTTCGGAAGGAGAAAATTGGAAAACCGGAAGACAGATTCCAGTATGCTATAACTACTAAGTATCATCGTCATTAGTACCAAAATGTACCTCGTGGGACAAAAGAAATATTGCAAACAATAACAAAAGACAGAGAAAGAGATAAAAGAACCTGTGCTGCAGTATTAGAAGAATAACAAATAATTGTACTGTGAACAAACACAAGGATGGAAGAATCCTGCCAGCCACAAAGACTAGAGAGCTAACTGGAAACAGTGAATCAATTTTTTGACTTATCCCAGGCTACACAACACCGAACTAAATGTATTATTTCTCATCTTGAACTTTCATCTCCCAGCCCTTATTCTGTCCCACACTAAACAGATTTTCATTTCCCCCCCCCTTTAGGCTCTCGGTTTGTTTTTGTACTCCCATCATCCAAAATCAGAAAGCTGAAATTGCTACAGAAATGATACATGGTTCTATCTCGACTCCATCCAGAAAAGTAAATAAAGTTTGTCCACAGGGGAGAAGGCAGCGGGATTGTCAGGATAACTCCCTTAGTCAGCTTTAGAGCAATAAATACGCCTCCCCACCAAAAGAAAGAACGGGATGCTATTTCCAACGTGATGCGATATCCATGAATCTTAAACAATGGGAAAAACTACAAGCAAAACTGGAATTGAAAATGATCTGCTTTGGTCGGCTGCCTTGAAAATGGTTTCCTTGATGAAACGCACAAGTCCACTAGAGAACGGAGACACAGATGGATGAGCAAGGGATACGATAAACCTGCTGCATGAGTTTATAGTTAATTGCCCATCATCCCTTTTTTGTCTTCCCATAAAACATTTCACGCCCACCTTGCAAAGTAAAGGTAACACAGGTGTCATAAACCATTTGTCTCCTATGCTTGCTTTGCTCATTGTTCAATTGGTCTTTGTCTTAAGGTGCCAGGGAGACATGATGAATTACTCAGCTGCCTTGGAGATGAGGCCTTTTTTTTTGCATCTTCCTTCCAACCACAGGCCTGGCCCCCTAATGAGGGAAAGCATCCTTCAGAGTCGTTTGCATACTAATCTCATCTCTCTCTCGCTCTCCTTCTCTCTTTTTAAAATCTCCTTCTCCCATTTTGCACCTGAAAAATACAGTGAGTTTCTGCTGGCTGTGAGATAAATAGATACAGTGCTTAATTTGCACATAATGCTAAGCCATAATTCATTGTTTAGATACATGTGCCTTGGGTTTATATGCTTTCTCTCCCCTCCTCCCTCATGATTGTACAGAAAACTTTGTCTTCCATTTTTAATACCTGGCAAATATTCACAATGTCTTCTCGGCTTTCCACACTTCTATTAAAGCCCACGAGAAAATAATACAAGGGAATTATTCCTATGGAATTACTACAACAACCCTGTCTTTGGAAAAATTATCTTCTACGGGCAACGTAGAAACATAGAAACATAGAAGTCTGATGGCAGAAAAAGACCTCATGGTCCATCTAGTCTGCCCTTATACTATTTTCTGTATTTTATCTTAGGATTGAAATATGTTTATCCCAGGCATGTTTAAATTCAGTTACTGTGGATTTATCTACCACATCAGCTGGAAGTTTGTTCCAAGGATCTACTACTCTTTCAGTAAAATAATATTTTCTCATGTTGCTTTTGATCTTTCCCCCAACTAACTTCAGATTGTGTCCCCTTCTTCTTGTGTTCACTTTCCTATTAAAAACACTTCCCTCCTGGACCTTATTTAACCCTTTAACATATTTAAATGTTTCGATCATGTCCTCCCTTTTCCTTCTGTCCTTCAGACTATACAGATTGAGTTCATTAAGTCTTTCCTTATATGTTTTATGCTTAAGACCTTCTGCCATTTTTGTAGCCCATCTTTGGACCCGTTCAATTTTGTCAATATCTTTTTGTAGGTGAGGTCTCCAGAACTGAACACAGTATTCCAAATGTGGTCTCACCAGCACTCTATATAGCGGGAACACTCAAATAAATCATCCCTTTTCTCATTGGATGCCTTTCTTCACTGGGTGTGGATTTTTATAACACACTATGTATTAAATTCTAATCTTTAAAGCCTCACTTGGCATGAATGGAGATTTTCCTCATGTCCTCCTGAAATTGCTGCATGAGCATGCTCAATGAAGGGCTGCCAAATTTTTTATTATCACACTGTGGGTGTGGCTTATACAGGACGCCCTGCATTTTCTTTCAACATCTTTCAGTGCAAATTGGGTGCTCTGGGGTGGAGCTCCATTTTCGCTACCCCACTGCATTCCTCCCCCCATTTGGGCAGCAGCCCACCCCTGAGCATTGCCTTTATGTCTATAACAGTGATGACAAACGTATGGCATGTATGCCACAGGTGGCCATATCTGAGGGCACGTGACGCATCGCCCTATGACACTTCTAGCACGTTCTTTCAGCCAGCTGATTTTTGGCCATTTTCGCTTCAGGAAAGCCTCCTGAACCCTGGGGACAGTGAAAAATGGCCAAATGGGCCAATATGAAATGTTTGCTTATTCAGATTTATTTATTTATTCAGATTTGTATGCTGCCCAACTCCTGGGGGGGCAGCTCACAACCAGAAAATAACTCATACAATGTAATATTAAAACCCCTTAGAACAATTTGAAACCAACAATTAAAAACAATTAAAACTGTTTTAAAAAAACCATGCATGGGATTAATGGCCAGATCCCGTTGGTATACCATCAGATCAACGGCCCCAGGCCTGCTGGAAAAGCCAGGTCTGGAAGGCCAGTAGTGGGGGCTAGTTTGGATTTTGGGAGGTAGCTAGTTCCAAAGAGTCAAAGCAGCTACAGAGAAGGCTCTCCCCCGTGGGCCCACCAACTGATACTGTTCATTTCTGAACATCCGGTTGCCCTGTTGGCCCATTTTTCACCAGCCCCAGGGTTCAGAAAAGCCTCGATGAAAAATGGCCCATTGGCCCAACTTCTGGTTGGCCCATTGACCTGTTTTTCATGGTTCCCAGGTTTCAGGAGGCTTTCCTGAACCCTGTGGACAGCAAAAAAAACCCCATCCCAATGGGTCTACTAGAAGTCCGAAGGTTTCAGTAAAGCCTGTGCTCATATGACTTTAAAGTATTACGTGCTCGGTGATATATCTGGTGGCCATTTGGGGCTGCTTGTATTACATCTCTTCCTTTCTGGTTTCTGGCCAGAAATTGTTGTACATACTCCTGATCAGTTGGAGGATGATGAAGATATTGAGGACTCGGATTCCGATAGTGTTTTTGAATTAGTGGGGGGCCTAGGGTTACAGGTAGTAGAACAGGTGGGATGCCAACCACAGGATGGGGCTATGAGTTCAGGATCTAGCGAGGGAGAATCAGACGCTCGCTGGGTTAACCCTAAATTCAGAAGGGCCCAAAAACATAGAGAACAGAGGTCTGGAAGAAGATATTAAGGAGAGGAATGGGTTAAATACTGTAGTGATGTATTTGGCACGTCAGGGGGGTCAGTGGAGAAGAAGGGTGGAGTTTCAACGTTGCCGAAGGGAAGGTGGGTGTGTTTCTTGCAGCTCTCAAGTAAGCAAAAGGATTCTGTGTTGTTAACAGTCAGTTCTGCTGTTTTTCAAAGTCATGCTGTTAGGAAAATAAATCTTGTTAAGTGGAGCAGGAGAAGGAATGTGAGGAATGCAGCTAAGAGAGATAACGGACCAAGTGCCTGTATGGAATGTGTTTGAATTACAGGAGAGCAGAGAGATAAATAGAGTTTCTTTATTCATGAAATGATGCATTTAATAAGAGTTATTTGTAATTGCTAAACTTCTACCAGAAACCAGAACAGAAATAGTAGGCAAATTTGTTAACTGTGGTAAATCCACAGTAACTGAATTTAAATATGCCTGGGATAAACATATATCCATCCTAAGATAAAATCCAGGAAATAGTGTAAGGGCAGACTAGATGGACCATGAGGTTTTTTTCTGCCATCAATCTTCTATGTTTCTAAGTTTCTTCTAAGACAAGAAAGGATGGATTAGAGCATCTCTTCCATATATTTTTGTCTTGAGCGTGACATAAACAAGACCTAGGCTATACCTCTTGACATTTTCTCTGCATTGGCAGTTATGTTATGGACTACTCTTCTCGTTTAGCCAAGAATCTTTTCATTCTCCATAGGGAAAGTGTTTTTGATTCTGTGGGTCAAAGTGGATAAATGTTTCAGCATCATAGCTTTGCTCTTTTCAGAAGAGGAACAATGTCCTATAACAGCAATTCAAGACTCTTGCAATGCATCTTAATTTCACATTTACAAGTCCATTTACCAAATGTTTAGTTCTGTATATCCCAACCCAAGTTTTATATCGCACCAAAGAGCTGAATAGAACCACAGAAACTCTAAATCCCTAAAAGAAAAATAACTTAATAGGAAACTAAGATATAAAGGAGAAAATACTTATATTATGAAAGTTAAAGGAGAATTCCAGTTCTTTCTTAAAGAGGAAGTGGTTGCAAACAACAAAACAGGTTTAATTATAACATTACCTACAGCTGGAACATGGTCCAAACATCATCAAAATTAACTACAGGCACTTAGCAATCGGTCCATGTTTTCTTTTGAGAGGGATATAATACATTTTGAATAGGCAGATATAGACTTAGATTCCTAATTGATAAATCAGTGAAAGCAATGAATTCTAAATATAAATTACATAATTTTGAAATATTTTTTAAAAATTACACAAGGAAAGTAGCTAATGGTCTTAATTCTTAGTGCTTCTTATGCATATGGCATAGCAAAACTGAAAATGAATTTTACTATTTTAGAAATGCTATTAGCAAAGAGATCTCTTCCCCTTAATTGACTCAAAAAGAAAAATATATTCAGTGTATATTACTGAGAGTTGGAAGTTAAAAATTGTTGATCTGTCTGAGGGGAAACAGAGAAATTCAATATTTTCCAAAATAGAAATCATTTAATGTACCTTCCCAGATTAGACAAAACATCATTGGTTTAAATTATTCTCCAATAGTTCCTTTTACCAAGCCTGTATATTATACATTATTTTCCAGATATATTTTTAATTTATGGATTTGGAAATGTTTTGCAATAGCTTCCTAAATTCATTTCTCTTGATCCTGTGCCATTGCTGTGTTAAAGTATTTAGAAATAACAATTCCATTTTAGAATGGAAGAAATAGAAATACATTTGAGCAAAGTGAGAGGACTGCATAGACTTCAAGGATGTAAGATAAGGAAGCAAACAATCTGCTAGAAAGTAGACAATGACATACCTATGCACTTACATGTCTGTTGCTGTATGTGGGTGCTAGAAATGATAAGTAGATGGTACGTGGCAATGATCTAGAATGGTCATTAGCCAATCCTACTCACTTGTGCTTTGGCTCTTTTAATAATAAGAGTAGCAATAATAGAGATGGCTAAGAACTTGAAAGGTAAAGAAGAAGATTGGGTCCTATTCTTTTTAATATGTTTGTGAGTAACATAGGGGAAGGTTTGGTAGGGAAAGTTTGCCAATTTGCCGATGACTCTAAAGTGTACAACAGGGTTAATATTCTTCCAGGATATGCCTCCAAGAATAATAATAATAATAATAATAATAATAATAATAATAATAATATTATTATTATTATTATTATTATTATTATTATTATTATTATTATTATTATTCCTGGAGGCATCTGTAATATGGCAAATGATTTAGCTTTACTAGATAAGTGGCCAAAGCAATGGAAACTGCAGTTTAATGTTTCCAAATATAAAATAATGCACTTGGGGAAAAGGAATCCTCAACCTGAGTATTATATGGGCACTTCTGTGGTAGCAAAAACTTCAGAAGATGAAGATTTAGGGGTAGTGATTTCTGATAGTCTCAAAATGGATGAACAGTGCGGTCAGACGGTAGGGAAAGCAAGTAGGGAAAGCAATGCAGCTGGGCTGCGTAGCTAGAGGTATAACAAGCAGGAAGAGTGAGATTGTGATCCGGCTGTATAGAGTGCTGGTGAGACCACATTTGGAATACTGTGTTCAGTTCTGGATACCTCACCTACAAAAAGATATTGATAAAATTGAACAGGTCCAAAGACGGGCTACAAAAATGGTGGAAAGTCTTAAGCATAAAACTTGTCAGGAAAGACTTAGTGAACTCAATCTGTATAGTCTGGAAGGGAAAGGAGGGACATGATCGAAACATTTAAATATGTTAAAGGGTTAAATAAGGTTCAGGAGGGAAGTGGTTTTAATAGGAAAGTGAATACAAGAACAAGGGGGCACAATCTGAGTTTAGTTGGGGGAAAGATCAGAAGCAACATGAGAAAATATTATTTTACTGAAAGAGTAGTAGATGCTTGGAACAAACTTCCAGCAGACGTGGTTGGTAAATCAGTCTTCTATGTTTCTATGTTTCTAAGACATAGGGGCTAATTCTGGATGCAAAAGACCAAGCGAAGAATCAACGAGGGTTCAAAGATGGACAAGGACCATGTAGGAGCGAATAATTCAATCTTTATTTTCCAGCCAGCTCTCTTATAATGAATGTTATCTCTATGCTACTTTGGTTGTGCACATGCATAATTTTACATGATGTGGTAACATATATATCATTGATAACATTGCATGTGCAAGGACAGAACTTTAGGGAGTAACTTTAGAGAATCTTTGCAGTAGACAAAGTATGTTTGTGATGGTACCAGCTGGCACCTGTGGAGGTAGCAAAATTGCACACAGAGCTGCAGGTATGCCTGTGTTTCGGTGAGGTTTTTTTGCTGCCACGCATGCCGAAACATGGGCACACCTGCAGCTCCGTGTGCGATTTTTCTACCTCCACAGGTGCAGCAGCAAAATTGTGCTGGTCCTGGAAGAACATATGAGCAGTGGCGGCGAGCACAATTTAGTGTTCCAGCTTGTAGCCCACAGCTGCTTACTTCCAAATAGCAGCAGAAAGGTAGATGCACCAGAGTGTAACTTTTCCTTTAAAATGCTAGTACTCCTTCAAAAATTACAGCTTGGTTTTACATCTTTTTGGGGTCTTTACATCTTTTTGGGGTATTGGAAAGCGAAAGGTTCCTTTGTTAAATTTCTTCCTACTCACGCCAAATACCAGCATCTTCTGCCCATGTATATCTGAACCCCTTGTTCTGACAAAGCTCAAGCTTCATTGTGAGAATAAAGACCTTTCCTTTTTTTTTCCTTCTTTTTTTAGTGTAGCCAGGTATCCACTAAAAAGCAACCTGGCCAACTGCTGCTTTGCTTTATGAGACAATGGCATTGTTTGATAAGGGGCAATCTTCTTTGGGCCCAGAGGAACCTGTGAGTAACTGCCACTTTGTATTGTCATCAGCTTGCAAACAAGCCACTTGGCCTGGGAAATCCAGATACCATTTTGTAGCAATTGGAAAGAAAGGTGGCTCAAAAGAGGGCAATTTGGAGAACTGTTTGTTCCTGACTGAGCAGTCTTTTGTGAGAGTAATTTTCAGAGGCAGAGGGTTTTGTTTCTTTTGTGCTCCCTTTCTCAGCCTTAAAATATTTTCTCTCTTTATCGGTCTTTGTCACCTTTTATACAATTAGCATTGATTCTCCTTTATCGGTTTATCCTTTAAGAAACTAAAAACAGCTGTTAAGACCTCCTTTTCCATAGAAGAGACTGCTCTGTTTATTAGCTGACCCTGTAAAAGGACAAGAATATATGTTTAAAACAATTCGTGTTTTTTTTTCTCCCCAGCTTGAAGCCTTCCAGATATGGATACATTAGGAAATTATAGTCTCCTTACAACTGGAGAATACTAGGTTTTGGGGGAAGCTGCTGTTTGGCAACCTCAGGATTTCTTTTCTAGTCAAGTGTTCAACTGAAGCAATCAGGCAACACTTGCTGAAGATGAACAAAGTGAGCCTAATGGAGGGATTAAATAGTTAGATGGTATTTCCCAAGTGTGCCTTATAGAACATGGTTTTGATTTTCAGCATTTAGATCTTGAGAAGAAGGGGAGAAAAAGTGCTTGCTACATGCTTTAGTGCATCCGTACATTTGTCACTCCAGGGGGTCTTTTGAAAGGAGGGAGAAGAGGAAAGGAATATAAGAGGTTGATTTATATGGTGTCAAAAAGAGGCAGGTTCCTTTCACCTTTTCCTACCAGTGCACATTGTGATGTTTCACACATCCCTTGTGCTATTTTGCTTCTGTGCATGCACAGAGAGACAATTTTACTTCTGCACATGGTCAGAGAGCCAAAAAATAGCTAAGGGGGGGGAAAAGATGGTGGCACGCACGGACAGGCAAAGACAGCACCCAAGCCATCGCACAAAAATTGCACCAGATTACACTGGTAAGAACCCACCAATTACCAAACCAATATTCCACCTAGAATAATATTGAATGACGGCAGTCCTCTACTATTGCTTATGGAATTCCTTCAACTCTACCCAGACATGCCAAGGAATGACCTTCATCTCTATTATCCTGTTAATAAATTCCCTGAAGTGTCCCAAAGGTGCTTTTCAAAAGATAACTGAAATTTAATTTAATTTAATTAATGTATTTCTATGCTGCCCAACTCTTGAAGGACTCTATTTGTAGATCTTTATGTGTACAGCTAGATCCCTTCTTTTAATCAGGCAGAATTTTTGCCTGGCTTAGATGAATCCTGCAAGTTTGGGGTTCAAAGTCATATACATCAAAATATAGGGAGTTACTCCCTACTTCAGAGGTTTTTCTTATATGTGTATAAAGTTGTTAGGTAGGAGATATCAATTGATGGGTTTGGATTCAAAATCATTATGCTAATGATACACAGTTATACATCTTGTTTCCAGATGTAGTGGCAACCTTCCCTGCTATCTGGAAGGTGCAAAATAGAGTGAAACAGGTTGAGACAGCCCTGATTGTAGGTTTGGAAACTGAATGACTCTGCAATAATACCAATGTTGGCTTTAGAAGTGGTTGTGGTCCCCCAAAACAGAGCTGCTACATACTCTGGGTGCTGCTCCTAAATTATCAGTTCCATTAGAAACATGTGGAAGTTGTGGGGAAGCTTCAGATGGGGTAACAAAGACAAATAGAACAAAAGAGCCTGTCCAAATCAGTCATAAATTTGTCACGTCATGATTAATGTTCTCTACACGGCACTACCTTTAAATACTGTTGCTAAAGTGTGAAAATAGGATTATCTGAGGTAGAAATGGGAAAAGACGTTATAAGTGTTATGTCATGGCATAAACAATCTGTCAAAGTTCCAACTAATAAACCCAAACAAATCAGAACTCTGAGACTAGAATCCTCCTCAAAGATCCTCTTCATTGAATACATCATATCAGCACAGCTCTAAAGGAAAGCCAACCCTAAATCTTTCTTGCTGTTTCTGTATAAATAGGAAATAACCCCATCCCCACATTGGTCACATTGACCAATTGGATTAATTCATTGGCTGTTGGGCACTCCTTCCCTGACCTTATCCCTTGCAAGTAGAGATTACCTTGCTTCTCAGAAGAAAACTATCTGTTGTGTCTTAGTAAGGCATTCCATCCCCTTCCTCCCTTCCCCCTCTGTGTGGCAACTGAGGAACAGAAAAATGGCTACTGCCAGGTTCTATTCAAAGTTGACACAGTCCGTGTTCTGTCATTTCTGTAGCATCCAAGGAAAGATCTTTTCATTTTTCCCAGATATTTTAACAACCATTTGGTGTTTTAGACTTTAGTAGCTGGTAATTTTATGCTGGTATATAGCTCTTATAATTACTGTTGTCTCTGATTTTTGTTTTGACAACTGTGCCTTCTTTGTTCTTATATGGATTTTTTACATGTCTTTATTTTTAATAATATTTAATTGATTGTATCTTCATATCCCCAAAACTATTATTAGTAGAAATACAATACAATACACAAATAAATTACCAAGGCCTTGTTATCAATGAATAGCAATGCCATTCATTCTCCCTTTGCAATTACTCAGAGTCATAGAATAATAGAATCTAAAAATTATAAGGGAATTTACAAATCATTTAGTAAAACAACAGTATATACACAAATTATATGCTTGAGCATGATACTTACTATTAGGAAACTTTTCAAGATACTCAACTGAAATTTTCCACTGTGTAATGTAAACTTATTGTTTCTTATCCTGTCTTTTAGAACAAAATGAAGAACTTTGCACCTCTTATACATGACAGCCCTTCAGATACATGAAGACAATTATCATGTATCCCTACAATGTTCCATAATGCCTCCAACCCATAGTTCCCTCTAAGCTGAGCAGTGAGCAATCGCTCACTTAAAAATCATCAACTCAGAGTTTTCCAAACCTGCCCAGAAGCCGAGAGGGAAAGAGTGAGAGGGAAGGAGAGAGAGAGGAAGAGAGAGAAACAGATAGAAAAAAGAGAGGAAGGAAAAGAGAAAGAAAAAGAATGGGAGTAAGGAAGAGAGAAAGAAAATCAAAATCTAGTTTGAAACTAGCTCAACTATTTAAGTGGCATTTTGATATTGATAGAGTTGCCCTATTATGAGCTCACTGTTATAGACACACAGTACACTATTTTATTTTGAAATTCTCTGAGGCAAAACAGGGTGGGGTTTTTATTTGTTTGTTTGTTTGTTTATTTATTATTGTGCCGCACAGTCCCGAAGGGAACACTGCTCCAACCTTTAGGTATTAGGAATCTTTCAATGAAAGATAGGTTAGTACTACAGCTGCCTGACATAAATCCCTGAATATTGCAAAAATTAAAGCCACTTACCATATTTTTCAGAGTACAAGATGCACCTTTTTACCACCCAAAAGAAGGTGAAAACCTGGGTGCATTTTACACCCACCCTTTGGCCTCTGCCTCCCAGCAATTTACCTCCTTGCAACAAACCAAAAGGAGCCGGCTAAGCCAAGCAACTCATTATCAGCTTCCTGACCCACAGCTGATTTGAGGTCACGTGCTAAGCTGAAAGTGAAACTAGCAGCAAGGAGGCAACTTGCTGGGAGAAAAACAGAAATTTTAATTTTCTGCTGAACTGGATGCAAAGATTTAAGTCAATAATTTTGAATGTCTGTAGAATGTTCAGACTTATTTGTTATAGACTGCTTTACTAGACAATGAAATGAAGAAGCTTTTAAAGATAAATGCTTGATCAGAAGAGGCCCAGTGCAGTGGTGGGTTGCTACCAGTGGGGTAGGTGACTCCACACTGGTAGCGGATGCCAGATTGTGCAATTTGTGCATAACAGCTCCAGTGCCAGTCTTTCAGGTGCCACCATATTTTTCTTGAATTTTGGGGGGTTGTTGCTTCTTGCTCATGTGCAGAAGCAAAATCTCATTAGGGGACGCTCACGTGTGCAAGATTTTAGCAATTGTTTGCTTCTGCGCATGCGTGGAAACAAAAAAATCACTGAAATCTCACACGCATGTTCCCTCACAAGATTTTGGTGTGTTTTTGCTTCTTGCATATGTGTGGAAGCAAAATCACGCTGGAGATGTGCGCATGCATACACATGCAAAAATCCTCATGTTGTGTGCACCAGTAGCAGCAGATAAGGAGAATCCCTCCCTGGCCCAGTGCCATTATATTTTCTTTTGAATAGCAGAGAATAGGTATACTTCCAGAAATCCACATAAATTTTAAAGATCTAAGATGCATCTTATGCTCTCACATAGAGTGCATAACTTCCAAGAGATTTTTAAAAATTAATACTACTGAAATCCCGCTGGTTCCAGGAACATAATTTAACCTTGATAGGCTCTGTTGACAAAGTCAGTTCCAATGATTCTGCACATTTTCCCAATGTCACTGGCATCACTGACTTCAGCAGTGAAGAGTTGCCTTGAAGCCTGATGGGCAGGTAATAAATTTAATAAATAAATAAAAATTAAATCTGGCAGTCAGAGTGCAAGTCCCATCCATGCCTCTACTGTATATGTAAGGCTTTCTGAGGAGTTGGAGTCAAGCACAAATTGACAATGACTTGGGTTGCCTGAAGGCAGCAAGGAGAGAAAGGGGTGGGCCTGAGGATGATGTGAGAGGCAAATATAAAAGTTGGATATGAAAGGAAATGGGACTGGGCTTGAGAATGGAGAAGGAATGAGTGAACTACATATATGAAAGAGGGCCAGAGAGAAAACGCCAACAGGATTTTAAGATTCTGCTATTTTACTCTACTAACAACAAAGAGAATTCCTGGCCTTGCCTACCCTCAAAGGGCTGATGCAGAGTTACTGGAAAGGAGAGCATGGAATATGTGTCTGCATGCTGAGTTGTGAAGAGCCAAAAGAGTGACATAAACAAGTCAAGCAATCTGAAGCCAGAAAGCACTGTGGTAGTCTAGAAATGCCGAGGGATGATCTGGAGTCAAACTTAGGAACCATCTGAGCTTAAGAGAGTAATAGAAATCAGAGCAGGGAGCTGGGCACCAAAGTTGCTTCAAGCAACCGAGGTGCAATGGAAGCATTGCTCAATCCATCCCAACTTGTACTCACAGCTGCATATCCTTTTGCCCAGCCAGCACCAATAAAGAGGCAGTCAGCATGCTGGGGTGGCTGTTTGCTAATGAATCTTTTGCTTCTCTGGATCCCAGGGATATTGCATCAAAGTCAGTATAGTCTGTCACATTGCCTGGCATCTACATTGATTGAGGAGGCTTTGTATTGGCCGAGAAATAGCCTGGCCATGCCACATCCAGGGAATCTGAAGTTTTCCCACTGTACTATATACTCAAATTTGTGTTGTTGTTGGACCTACTTTTTGGCCCATGATCCCATTGAATCAAATTATTCAATTAATCAAATCAATTAATCAAATTATTGATTTGATTCAATGGGATCTTCTGAAATCCACATCTCTCACATCAATAGCTGTACTATCTATCTTCACTCTGTTTGGTATTAAATATACTGAAATCTTTCTCTTTTTTTCACTTCATCCTCTGCTGATTTACTTCAGAGGGGAAAAAAAACTCTTAACAAATTGGAAGGGAACTTCTAGTCCAATCTCCCATTCAAGCAGAAATCACTAACATTTCAGACAAAAGATTGACCAGTCTCTTCTTTAAAACACCAAAACTTCTATAGGCAAGCAATTCCAATGATCCATTGTTCTAACTATCAGGAAATTTCTCCTTAGTTCTAGGTTGGTTCTCTCCTTGATTAGCTTCCATCCATTGCTTCTTATCCTGTCTTCAGGTGCTTTGGAGAATAGGTTGATCCCCTCTTCTTTGTAGCAGCCCCTTAAATATTGCAACACTGTTTTCATGTCACCCCCTAGTCCTTTTTTCCAATTAAACTAGACAAACCAATTCCTGCAACCAGTCTTCATATGTTTAGCCTCCAGTCCAGAGGTGGGCTTCACGTAATTTAACAATCAGTTTACTTAATGCAGAACTGAAAATGTGAGTGTGTGCACACACTCACTTCGCTCACCTGTGCACCTTCTGTGCTTGCATTCTACTTCAAACACACAGTGATTTCATATGCATGGTTTCCAGCATACCTTCTCAGACAGCCATGGGGAGTAGAGTGGGTGAGACATGGAAATCTGCTGGGCTGCGTAGGTGGGGTGAGCAAGCACGAGAGTCAGATATATAGGACACAATGATGGGTGGGCAGGCCTAGCCAGTGGTTTGTCTAAACTGGGAGCAGCCCACCTCTGCTCCAGTCCCTAATCCTCTTTTGGGGCTCTTCTCTGCATTCTTTCTCAACATCTTTTTTATATCATGGGAACCAAAACTGGACGCAATATTCCAAGTTGGTCTTATGATGGCATTATAAAGTGGTATTGGACATTATAAAGTCCTGAGAAAGGGGCAGCATTCAAATCAAATCAAATCAAATCATAAAAAATAATAATAACTAACTAACTAACTAACTAACTAACTAACTAAATAAATAAATAAATAAATAAATAAATAAAATCACTGTCTTAAGAGCTGTTCTGCCTATTTCTTGCCAGTCATGAGTCAAACTGATGCTTTAATTGTGTTATTGATTTTTTGCCATTAGCTGAAACACTGATAGGTTTGTGGAGGTGGGGAAGAGATGCTTAAGTGGAATAAGCCAGCTTTCTAGCATATTAAATGATGCCAAAAATGATTTAATATGATTTTTTATTGAAATGTAAGAAAGCCACAAAGTGGCACCATATATATATTTCAACTCTGAGCGAGCACAATATTGCTTATGACTCAATATGGAAACATTTTCTATAACAGTAGCAAGTTGAAAAAGGTTACATGTGGAATTCACATGCCATGTGTTTGTTGAAGTGACAACTTTATGTGGCATTTTCTCATCGTGCGGTAAAAGATGAGTAAAATCTAATTTTGGATCATACAATGCACACACAAAAGAAGCAATCTAAATCCTTTAGATTGCTGCCATCTGGAGACAATAAAAATATTTTTTTAACGAAACATACTGCTACGATATTTCTGAAACATAACAATTCTGAAGAAACACCATAATTCTGAACGAGTGCAACCCTATTTTTAAACAATATTCATTTAAAAAAAAACTTTTTAAAAGTTGCATTTTCCAAAATATCATATTTTGGGAGTATAAGACGCCCCTTAGATTTTGGGGAGGAAAATAGGAAAAGAATCTGCCTATCAGATATTCATCTGGCTAGCATCCTTAGTCTGCTCAGCTTCAGCACATTATTTTATCCCCTGGTTAGGGCTTTAAAAAAACCTTATTCAGAAAGAGTAACAATGAAAGAGCTTGCAAGCGGGTAAGAGCTGGGAAAATTATTAGCACCTGGTTAGCACTAAAAAGTAACATTCAGAGCAAGTAGAGCAATGAAAAAACCCTGCATAGAATTAGAGCTTGGAAAACATTCTTTGCAAAGAGTAACAATGAAAGAACTTACAAGGTAAGAGCTGGGAAGATCATTAGCACCTAGTTAGGGCTGGGGGGGGACTTCAAAAAGAGTATAAGACACACCTGAATTTTCAGCCTCTTTTACAGAGGAAAAAGGTGCATCATATACTCCAAAAATATGGTAATTGGATATTTGAAAAGGTTCCCCCACCTCAATTCTGTCAAACATTTCCCATGCCATTCTGCAATCAATTATCTAAGTATGTTTTAATTCTACTTCCATGATGGAAAAAAGAGGAATCATAATTGATGACAATCAAATAGACCTGTATCCTTATTGTTAACTTAGATCTAGATAAATTCAACTTCAGTGTCCTTCAAAATGTTGAGATGTGCTTCAGAGAAATAGCAGAATATGGGACTAGCAGATGATTGATAAGAGAACAGGTAGTCCCATTGCCTGAGTAAAGCCAACTTGTGTTTTAGGTGACCCATTGTGTATTTTTATGGTATCTCAGTCAAAGGTTCCTGTTGAGTTCTTTTTAATGTGTATTATCATGTACCTTGATAGATGAATGTGCTTGAAAAAACATAGATTCTTCAACTGATACTTAAATAGCTACTAAAAGCAATGATTTTTGTAGCCAAGCAACAGAAATCTCATGTTCTTGGAATTTTTCCCACTTGCACTTAAGTAAAGCACAAGCATGCTCTGGAATATCTTTTTTTTCCCTCTTTCAAACATTAATCTGCATCTCAATTCCAATTCATGTCTGAGACAATTTAGTCACCTTCAGCTGTTCTTTTGTTGGAGCAAGATTTTCTTCTTCAAGCAGGTTACAACTCGTGGATTCAATATGAAGCACTTCCCTTTTGGCTAGGGTTACAATCAAGATGGAATCAATCTGGTAACAAGGAGGGAGAAGGAGCAAGAGAGAGATGTTTTGGGACATTGCCAAGTTCCACACGGCTGACAAATCAAAGATGCAGAAAATACCAATCTCAGGAAGGTATCTGTAATGTAATTCTGGGATAAAACAAACTTTTAGAAATTGTAAGATTAAATTCCTATCCACAGTTTATTGACTGAAGCAAAATTCTTTATTAAAATGCCTTCTTCTCACAT